>NC_135271.1:47201926-47216926 GCF_051311805.1 Agelaius phoeniceus | reverse complement strand
AAGTTGTCAGAAATCAATTCTTCCCGTAATTGCACGGGTGTGATAAAAGCTCACACAGGGAATCTGCAAGAATTTACACACACATGCAAACAAATAGCTGCTGTCAGTTCACATGGGAGATCAGAGATGGCCATTATCTCGTGTCAAACCTACCAGTGTGTGACAAGATTGTGGGGAGGAACATGGGGCAGGAGATACGGGAGCACAAGGAACAGTGGTGGAACTCATGACAAGTAAATTCAAAAGGAAAAAAAAAAAACCCCAAATCTAGATTGCAAAAACTATCTGAAGATTTCTGGTCTAAGGGAAACCGGTGTGTTCAGAGATAGTTCTGTGCCCAGTTATCTGGTTTTAATGTAGAGTATCATGAAGAAATGAGCACGTGGAGGACAGGCTGTGCTGTACCAGCATGGGGCTGCCCACGTGAGGCCCTGGTCCTCTTCACTCAGGAGCAAGGGCTTGGAAAGGACTTGTCTCAGATGGGGACAAGAAATAAGTGTTGTGCCTTCTGTGATGGGGCAGCTCTTCATCAGTGAGCCAAGCACGAGTCCTTTGCAAGCTGCAAGGAAGAGGAGCCTGGAAAGGGATTTTTAATACTATTTTGTATTTATTTTATACATATAAATATATATATTATAGCAGATAATTAATATATAACATATTATATATAGATGTATATTAAAAACACATATATTGAGTAGTAACTTGTTCCTTTTGGCAGCACAATACAAGATTTGTGTAGTCACTGTTTGAACTCTCAATTGAAAACTATTTCCTATAGAGACACTTGAGAATACAGTGACTCGTATTTTCCTCATGATGCTGAATATTTTGGACCAAATCTTATCCCATCAAAATGCAGGTGTGGCAAGACAGCAGAACAGGAAAGAAACCTATCCAGAAATCACATTTGAGTACCCAGAAATGCCATTAGGCTCAACATTGTGAGCAGCCTGCAGAGTGCACGTAGATACGGTGAATAAATAGGGCAGACTGAAGACAAAGACGTTAAATACAAGTTTGTACAGTGTTAACTAGAAGGTACCAGATAGGGTAAAAAGTCCACAGGATGTAAAATAACGAATTCAAAATGGGAATTTTTTATCAGTGTCTCAGGAAAGCAATCCAGTATTCCCAAGGAAAAGAGCGCTCACCAGAGCAGTGACACTGCTGGCACGTGGTGAATGAACCACTGCCATGAACATTCATGTAGACATTCAGGTGGAAGTTGATACCTTTTCCTCTTCCACATGTGAAAATAGTCTAACTTCACATTCCTGCAAGCTGGGGTAAAGTTTGGGAACAGATACTGTAGTCACAGAATGATTTAGGTTGGAAAAGACCTCTTGAGGATCATGGAGTCCAGCCATTCACCCAGCATTGCATTGCCCACCACTAACCCATGTCCCCTGATGCCAGATCCACATGGCTTTTAAATCCCTCCAGGGATGGTGACTCTAACAAATAACAAATAAGAAAGTGAATGAAATAATCTGAGAAGTTCAGCCTTAAATGGAAACACAGCTTGGAAGTGCCCATTCTTTGGTTGTTCATTCAGTGATGCCTGATCTTGAAATGTCTTCCTGCAGCAAGGGAGTTTGAGGCACTGAGCCCTTCCAGTGGAAGATGTGTTATTCCTTGATCACTATTTTAAGAGCTTTTTGAAGAGTCCAGCATGTGCTGAAGGTGTGAAAGTTCTGCTATAGTGGAAATCTCAGCATCAATTTCTCCCTCTTTCTTAGAGCATGTTTTCTCAAAGGGCTGTAGGCAGCTTATAGTCCAGAGGAGCAAGCATCTCTAATTTTGATACTGGCAAAAAAAGATGCTCTGTGTTACCTTTGCATTCTTCAGCTGAGAAGCTAGATAGAATTTTGGGTAGTTTGTTGTGTTTATAGTATAGGTAGAACCTCAAGTAGGTGTTCCAAGAGCCTGTGAGCATCTCTTAATTTCCTTCCTACCTGCTCTCTGGTTGAGATGTGGCTAAACAGAGACTCAGAAATACCATATTGTAGTCACAAACTAAACAAAAAACTACAGCTTTGAAAATTTTAAGACAATCACTCCATGCTGAGATGGAATGGCAGGAATTAAGTGAGGGCTGTAATATTCACCTGTGAGGCTCTGAGACCACAAGAGGAAACAGCCTCAAGTTGTGCCAGGGAGGATTAGGTTGGAAATGAAGAAAAAAAATCCTCTCCCAAAGGGCTGTCAAGCTCTGGCAGAGGCTGCCCAGGGCAATGGTGGAATCTCCATCCCTGGAGGGATGTAAAAGCTGTCTGGGTGTGGCCCTTGGGGACATGGGTTAGTGATGGCTTTGACAGTGCTGGGGAAACAGTTGGACTCAATGACTTTTGAGGGCTTTTCAGATCTAAATGATTCTGTGAATCTCTGACTTTTTAGCTTTCCAAAAAAATTGCATGTTTGCCCGTCTTACAGAAAGATCCACAGAGGACACTGAAGGTGTTTGGGTTTGAGTGGTGTTTTTTCTCCCTTGGTTTCAATTGCCTGGGCTCCTGATTAATCACTGAAGCAACATTTGCTCTGTTGGCATCAGCAGTGTAGGAAAGGAGAGGGGAACTATCTCAGAAATACAAAGAGCTGAGATATTTTGTGATCTCTTCCCACTCAAATGTATCCTTCAAATCTCATTCCCTCAGTCGAGGGAAATAATTTCAGTTACCCTGGTCACAGTAGAAAGCAGCCCTCTTTTTGAATGCCTTTTTTCATTAATGTAGATATGTTTCTGAGATGAGAAACGATGTTTCTTCTAATTACGGTTACATGTAGTTAATTTCCTTTTTTTAAAAGCTCAGTGTGAAAGCCAGTTTCCTTTAAAAAGGGAGGGGGGAAGAAAAAAGTGATACAGCTGATGTTCCTGTTGCCTTAGCAACAGATTTATTTATTAGGGTCTGAAATGACATGAGTTAATATACCACATACCTGCTGATCGGCAAACTCTCCTATTTCAGCTCCAGTTGACAATTAAGTCCTGGACAGCTACAGCCAGGGGTTAATGTTACTCATTAGGAGAACTAGGTCATTACTGGGAAATCAAGGCACTTAAGGCAGCATGGATAAAATACAAAATTCAACATCTCAAGGAGTGAGGGTTTTTATGTTAATTAACCTTATTTTCCTTTCATTAAAAAAAAAAAATCTTTCATATATGCATATGACAGTGGATCAATTAATTGGGAAAGGGAAGAAAGAAAAGAAGTAAGCTGTAGTTTACTTTCCTCTCCTAGTTGTCTTCATTTCCTTTGGAAGGGTTTCATTATTTTATGGAAAATTCTTATGTCTATATGATGAGTAAAAAGGGTATTAAAATTAAGAAGGGAATCATCATGGAAATCAGCTTTACCACAAGGGAATGAGCAAATAAAAGCCTTGGAAATGAAAATAAATAAGCTTTGCTAATACCTCACCTAAGGAGCCGAATATAAGCCCATCAGAGCTTGGAGATATTTAGAGGTACTTCTTTGCTTCTTTATTAAGCAGTTACATAGTTATTTGACCTTCAGAAACTGAAACTTTAGAGAACTAATTCAAGTTGTTGGCAAATATTCTATTTACAGGAAGCTGATCAGTGGCGTAGCCAACAGTAACCACTGTAGTTAGTAATTGGCTTCTGATTTCCAGGAAAATTAAATATATTCTCTGAAAGTTTTATTAAGATATCTGAGTGGGAGTTTTAACTTGATAAGTCATAAGTGATTTAATAAAGCTCTCCTGAAAGCCTTTATTTACTAACTTTTAGCAGGCTTCATTTTGATACTGAAGAACTTAATAGGCTGAAAAAGAATGGTATTAAAATGAAACTTATTTTTTTACTCACTGCTTCCCCAAATGCGCTTGGTTCTTTCACTTCTGCTAAGCGCTCTATTTTCTTTTCTGTGTTTAAGCTCTGTGGCCCAATTCTGCTTCTTATTGTGCTGAGACCAATTTTCACACAGAGAAACTTTCCTTCAAGTCCAGGTTGGATTTGGTTTGGAGCAGCATGGTCTTGTGGAAGGTGTCCCTGCCATGGTAGGGGTGCTGGAATAAAATGAGCTTTAAAGTCCCTTCCCACCCGAACCATTCCATGATTCTGTGATTCTGGGATTCCCTCTGTGCTATCCAGATGCTCACAAAGCAGCCACTTCAGTGACATCCTCCAGAGCCTGTTAGAATAAATGCTTTAACCACGGTTGAAAAACCCATTTTGAGTTAATGTAAGACCACAACTGCATCACCTGGACAGTTGAAGAATATTTAGGCTTGGAACAGATGCATCACAGATTGCCCTAACAGCTCCAGTAGGCTTGGCTCTCTCCCTTTTCCCAGGATGGGAAATGCATTTTATAGTGGATTTTTTTTCCCTCCTGTATAATAGTGAAACCCAAGTCTTTGAGCAGAAGCACATGTGAACAGGTGGGATTGAGGAGTCCTCTCAAGGCTTCTCCTCCTATACCTCTCAAAGCAATCCTTTTCTACTCCATTTGCCCAATCTTTTGGGTGAATGGAATAGAAATCAAAGGTTTTGGCTTTTTGAACCTCATCCTTCTGTCTCTGCCAGGCTCAGTTCCCTGGGCATCTCCTCACACATAGTCTTGTGCAGCAAATTTGCATCTCACTCGTTTCTAGTTCCTCAGCCTCTCTCTGTCTCCATCCCTGTCTCTGCAAGGAACCTTCTACAACATATCCAATTAACAGTTTGCACTTTTACTAGGTAATGTTTTGTTTGTGCTTTTCTTTCATCTTGTTCTTCATATGTTCTGGAAAACTTTGACAGGATTTTTCTAGAAGATGATAGTCCAAGATAAGTCTCAATTTTGAGGAACATCATAGGCAAGGGCAGAAGAGGTTTTGTAATCCAAAGTCCCCAGCAAATATAGCAGATGGTGCCACCAGCCCCCTTTGTAAGTCACAGCACCCTGGACCAAAGTATGGGAATAACCTTCAAGAGACAAAAATCAAATATTTCATAAGCAAGTGATCCAGTATTCCTCCCTATTTTCACCAGTAATAGGAGGGTTATGTTTCTTCCATCAAAGCTGTTTTTAATTAGTTTTCTCTCCTTGCCGTGCTACAACCATTCAAGTCTCTTCTCTTCACCTTCTTCTCCTCTCTGCTCTCCTTTTTTCCATATTTTATGCTTTTTCCCCCTCTCCCTGTGTCCTCTAATTGCTGTTTTTTCTCAGCTGTGTTTGCGCAAACCTGACTCAATGCACTGGGTTGATTCCTCATTCTGAAAGCAGGGAGATTTGGAGTTACTTTAATCTTGCTGAATAATGAGTTTCAAGCCTTGGTGCCAAGAAAGTTCCTGGTTGGAAGCTTCTTCCTTGGAGCTCCCAAAAGGATGAGTTATCTCGAGTACCTGAGCTAATTCCTCTCAGGGTATTACTCAGTGAAGAGCAGGATGTACTTTTTGATCCAAGCAGGGCATCTGGTAGTTTTAAGTAGTTGTAGCTTGATTGTGTGAATCCATGATGGAAATCAGAGAGGCCATGGGGTCTTGTATGGTGGGATCACCATTCCCAGGAAAATCTGTAGTAATGTAGTTTTTATGTGGTACTTTATATATAAATTTGTATTTATGTACACTTTCTGTTCTTTCAAGGAACTACTTTAGTAGACTGTTATCCACTTATATTCATAACCATCTTATGATTGCCACAACATGAATTTTTTACCTTATTTTATAGTTGAATTGCAGTAGGATATGTTGTGTAGGGTTATTAGGGCTGTCAGGGTCACTCAGATATTTTATGACCTCCACACAACAGGAAAACCTTTTGTTCTGTCACCTTTGGAACACTAAAGGAAGTTAATTTTATTTTATTTTTTTAAATAAACTCTTTGGGGTAGTCCATAGCCCTTACAGGGTTTTGTTGCAAATTGAAATGAAGTGTTTGGGTTTTTTTAAGTCTGAATTCTCTACTTGGGAACAGCCGGACTGGCCAAGCTGGAGTAAAAGAAATGCAAGGCACTGGAATGAAAGTGCATTGATTTTTACACCAAGGTAACTGAGACCAAATGATGGTCTTTGTCTTCAAAGCTTAATCTCCCTTTAGGAAATAAGCAGGAGGCTCCATGACTGATGCTGATCCTGAGATTTCTTTGGTTAGGGGACGTGCAATATTTTATTTCGAGTTTTTTCTTCATGAGTTGTGAGGGGAGAAGAAGAATCTAAACAATAAACTCCCAAGGTTCTTTCTTGTTTCTTTTTTTATGAATCTCTTGTAGATAACAGGAGATAGGAGAAAATGCTTTTCCAGCGTAAAGCAAAATGCCACCCATTTTTCTCAGGCCAGCAATTTGAACAAATCAGAGGGTAAAATACACACTCCTCACTGTAAATACGTCATGGGCTCTAATAGAAAATAAAACACTGTATTTGCCAGTACTGTTTGGCTGCTTTTTGCCTCTCCAGTGCCATTTTTTAATTCCTTGGCTTGCAGAGGTGTTCTGAAAGCACAGGCAAGGATCAGGACCCTTTTTTGCTTGTAGGACCTACAAATTGCCAGCTGAAATTTATTCTGTAGGGTCCTTTTTCATGCAGAAATATTTTCTTCTACTTGACTCCATTTTCTGTGAACTGAGGGGGTATTAAATATTGTGGTAACTTTTGATGCTGATGATGCCAGACAATGTTTAGAGGCACAATTACAGCAAAGACATTTTGTAGAGCAGATCAGCTGAAAAAGAAAACTCACTGGACTTAACTACATATTTGCAGTCTACCTCAACCTCATCTTGGAAATGTAAAAAGATGGAAAAATACTGTGATAAATTGAATAAATGGAAAGCAATTAACTTTTCCTTCGTGTTTGCATTTTCACAGTTATTTCTTTTTTCCCTGTTTCTTTTCGAATTGTGCTTTCCTGGCAGTAACATTTCCTTTTTTTGCATTTATCATGAGCATTGTTACCAGAATTTGGTATTAGAATTTTAATTTTTTTTGTCCCCTTTTTTTCCTCTCATAATCTTAACATAGAAAATGTATGTTAAAGTAATTTGATTTAGGAAAGTCTTCTGTCCTCTGTGAAAATAATTCCTGGAATGTATTACATTTCATGTACTGAATAGGCTTGTAACATGAGTCCTCTTCTATAAGAAGAATATTATTCTACTAAAGTATTTACTGACTGTGATTCTCACCATATTTCTGTAAATGAAAGCTCCTCTAAGACCATATCTTGCAGATGGGGAAACCTGGACAGAGCTGTCTTGTGGGAAATCAGTGTCAGGAAAAGACCAGAATTCTGCAATTCTCTGTTTTGAAGGCCAGGTTTATCTTTTATGGCCACACTTCGACTTTCTAACATTATTTGATTTTAATAAAAGTTTTTCTGAGCTCAAGATTTAATGTGAAATATCAAAGTGTAATACAGTGTATAGTATAATGGAGGGAAAAAATCTCTTATATTGTTCTTTAGATTCAGTTTGGATGAAGTGGAGCCTTGGTTTTAATTCTGTAGGGTGTGTGTAGGTCTTCTATTTACCCTGTATTTATCCTTTTCCTCCCTGTGTTTGGATGTGCCATACTTTCTTAGTTTTCACAAGGAATATTTTAATTTTTTCATATTTTTTTTCTCTTCTTGTGTTTTTCTTACTCTTTAAATTGCTTTGCCCAGTACTTCTGCCTTCTTTGATGCTTGTTACTTCACTTCCCCCCAAAAAAAAGGATCAATGTCATCCACGTCAAGGTCTGTGTCTTGGAAACCTCATTTCCTTTATTTTTAATTATTGATTCTGTGCTCATGGACTTGCCCAGCCCAGCCTCACACGTTCCCTGTGCTCTGCTCCAGCCATGCTGGCTGTTGTCCCCTGTCCCCTTCTTTTCTCCCAGGATGTCTCTTGGCTCACCAGTCCTTGATCTCCACGATTGCTGCCCAGCTTCATCAATAATGAATGATTCTTCACTGGCCTATTTTATCAGCTGTTTTCTAGCATTCATTGTAGTCAGGCAGAAATCCGTCTTTTTCCTCTTGCTAGATGTCCTAACAAATTTTAAAATACATGAAATTAAAGTCTTGCTTCAACTTCTGAGGATTTTGTGCCATTTCCCACCTTGGCCCATCAGACATGAAGGTGATTTTGGGGAATCAGGAGGCAGGAGGAGCTGCAGCCACTGTGAACTCCTTGGATTTAAGACACTGTACAAAGTGAAATACAAATTGTGCCTGCACAATTTAGGATTCTCTCCCTCTGAAAATCTCCCATGCTAAATGTTCTAAGATCAACCCTTTTGATATTGCTTTTGTAACCCTTTCAGAATGTTTAGCACCTTACTGGTGGGACTCCATGGTCTTCAAAGTGCTTTCCAGCCCAAATGGTTCTGTCATTCACAGAGATGTCACCACTGGGCTGTGGCTTTCACAAGCATTACATGGCATTTATGGAATATTTTCTCAAATATTAAGACTTTTTCCCCTGGTTTTGCACTTTTTTAAAAACTGATACATGCATTAAACCCATCTTTTAATATGTATTTTTAATAGACTGCATTTATTTTCCCCCTTTGAACAAGTCCTTCTGCTTTTCCACAACTCTTCCACTTCTTAATTGCATTGCTAGTTGTGCCTTCTTCCATATCCTAAATAACTGTGATTATCACCATGTAGGATAAGTTTACATAGACTTAAAAAATTAAACTAAAGTCAGAGAAGACCATATGGGTTTCTTACTGAATTTCACCCAAATTCAAGAGATGAATATTCATTGAATAATGTAAAGGGCCAAGTTCTGCTTTTTCTTTTTTTTTCCTGTTTTTTAATAATGTGTTTCACATCACTGGTTAGGGATGTGGGTGACAATAACTCCAGTTTAGGTGGTCTCCATGTACTCTCCTTCCAGTCCCAGCAGTAGGTAAGGCTCAAGGGCTCAGGCTGAATTCCCAAAATCCCAAAAGAGCAGAAGGATGTTTTGGAGAATGTTGCCATTGATTGTAGAGAGGAGCATCATCATAGTGCTATGAGGTTGCTTTTTACAATTACTTTAGGCTGAAAAGTGGGATGTCAAGTCATCAATTAATCCTGACAGCATCCTTCTGTGGTGAAAAAATAATATTGTCACACCCATTTTATGGCAGAAAATCTAAGGCAGAGACAATAATGGAGGCTCAGTCGTGGTGGTGCTGCTCCCACCACACTCCCATTCCCGGTTCAAGGACACTTCTCAAAGTTTTATATCAGATTACAAAGTGAAGTCACTAAATCAGAATGAACCCTGGGCCACATCCCCCAACCCAGATCACTAAACCTCAGCCATTTCCTAAGAGAGACTTCAGATGTCTCTCTTAAATTGTGGGTTAAAGTCAATAATAAAAACTCCTGGATAACAATGAGAGCTTTGAATATGGAGATTGAACGTCTCCAAGGCAGGGCACTCGAACCTGAGCACAGGTGTGGTGTCTGTGCCTCTTTTTGGCATTACAGTTGTAGTTTGGTCATTCTGTTTTTTTCATGTTCTTAGGATGAAATTTAGAGCATCTTCATACCATGCCTAGTTCTTATTTTTCCTTTACTAGATGCATATCAAATCAAGTGAAAATACAAAAGCATTTCAAAATACCTCAACTAAACAACAAAGCCAGACCCTGGAGTCACATTATATT
This sequence comes from Agelaius phoeniceus, assembly GCF_051311805.1. Classification (NCBI taxonomy): domain Eukaryota; kingdom Metazoa; phylum Chordata; class Aves; order Passeriformes; family Icteridae; genus Agelaius; species Agelaius phoeniceus. Next base: position 47,207,328 of record NC_135271.1, on the reverse strand, counting down.
GATTTTTCTCCAAACATAATATCTTAAAAGAAAAGTTTGCATTTTAATATCAGGCTTTTATACTGTTTTGCAGTTCTTCTTCAGGAAATGGAGTATATATAATTAATACTGTTTAATAAAGCTCAAAAATGCAACAGATGCAGCCAAAAGTGCACATCATTTTGAGCAGATCTTTACAGAACAGACATTCCATATTGTGTTCATCTTTTTCCACGATCACTGCTATGGCAATCTGGTGTGTTTAGCAGTTGTTGCTGAGTAAGGCAGACTGGATTGTATATGATTTTTACCATGTCAGCCAAGAAACAGAGCTCTCTCCTTTTTGATGCAGCGAAGAGGTGGTCTTGTACTATTTATTTATTTCTACCAGGATCAGTGTATACCTTCAGTATTCTGCAAGAATAATAATACACTGCAGTCTGTAGGTGCACGGGCCAGGAGGTTTCTGGAGGTCTTTAATGAAAATAAAATGCTTGTGGTGTGGAGAAGTCACAGGAGCTGATAGAGTCTCTTAAGATGAGCTCCCAAACAGAAAAGCTACAAGATTCACAAAATGTGTCATTAAAATCTGGGAGTGTCACCTAAAAGGGAAACATTTTATACTGGGGATGGAAAGAGGATCACCTACAGCAGAAAACCCGCAAAAGAGGCTCCAGTGCAGAGGAAACGTTTCCCCTTTCAGCATTCCTTCTGGGTGCCAAATTTTCCTTCTGTTCTTCCCCACCTATTAAACAAAGCTGCAACTTCCAATTCCTATCAGTTTTCCTAAATATGTGCAGCTTATGTGGCTTCGCCGAGCTGTAAGGCTCCGCGTTCTCCTGCCAGCTCCTTGACAATGTGGCTCCAACAGCATCCTCCACTTTTGGCTGCCTCTGGGACCCCTGGTCTCTTCTGGAAAGCGAGAGGGAAAGCATATCCTTTGCTGGAAGGACTTTTTGTGACTGCAAAGCTGATAGCGGGGCTGTGAAGAGCTTGGAAGGATCCCTGTCAGCGTCGTGGCTGTCGAGTCTGTCGGCTCCGCGCGCGGGGACGCGCCGGTCCGCCGGCACGAGCTGAGCCAGGCTGGGCTCGTGGCATCACTCACAGAGCACACACAAAAGCCTGTCCAGGGGAAACTGAGGCTCAGGGGAAACTCCGTCATGAATTGCACCAACTCCCAGCATTGTAGGAGTTCTCCTTGCAAGCATTCATAACGGGGATGTTCTCTTCCAGCCAAATCCGAATCCCCGCGATCCCATGTTGGCTCTTGGAGCTGGGCATTTGGAGGGAGCTCAATACTGGCAAAAGTTTCTGCACAGAAGTTACCTACCAGAAACAGGTGGCTCTTTTAAGCATGAGGATGCAGCAAACTAATAGTCAAAGATCTGGGATCTTTGCAACTGGGAGAAATCCACCCTCCAAACCAGTGCTTGCATCCACTTGGGTTGCTGGAATTGCCGTGAAAACTCCTGGTTCACAGATGTGAAACAAATTACAAAGCTTATGCAGTTACATTCCTCCTTATTATTGGGAACAAAACAAATTGGGGGATGGAGGACTTCTTAAAGTGATTATTGTCTGGCTTTATATTAAGAAAATGTGTCTAATTCTAAAAAGTCTACAATTCCTGGAGGTTTCTCAGCCTAGGGAAGTCACATTAATTATAAGATTAATTTATTTTAATTCCCTAAACCAAAAATATTGACTGAATGAGAAATTAACACGTGTAGAGCTGCAGATGTCATTTGGCTTCAGATTTCCTGAATGATATAATTATTAATCTTTCATATACTAGTGTGAGAGACCTACAGATTCCATTCTACAAAATTACTCTGTGAAGAAAGACACTAGGACAGCTGAGATATAGATTTTTCCCTTAATACAGGAAGGAAAATGGTGGAATTTTCTAAATAATAAATAAAACCAAAATATTTTAAAGGCATATGGTGCACATCTGTTGAAATACAATAATTTAAAGCAGAGTAATTAAATGCAAGATATAATATTCACCTTAGAGTGAGGAAATTATCTCATTCCATTTTTAATATAACTTAAGGAATTTGGGAATTTTAAATCATTTGTGAAACCTTTTGAACCTTTCATTCTGTGCTAGTAAAGACGATAGGTTGGAAAATTGGGGGGGTTAATTTATTTTTAGATAACCTAACTTGCATTTCATGCCATTGAGTGTCAGACCCATACAAACGTTTAATATTATCTTCAACTGAAATTATAAATAAGTACAAGTTTCTATTATTCTGCTTTAATTTACAGTTAACTCCTTAAAAATCTAAAGGTAGAAAATGCCTTGTGGTAGTTTATTCCTTTCTTTACCCAAAGCACTGAATGGATCAAAAGCTTTTAATGAGTATAGCATGAATTCCTAAAATTCCAGTTTGAGAAATCCTGTAGGTTTAGGAGAAGTTTTTGTTTAACCTGTTTCTCCTGAAAAAAAAAAAAAAAAAAAAAAAAGAAAAAAAAAAATAATTGTAATGAAAGTTATATGCATATTTTTCGACAGAGAAAAAAAAAAACAACCTTTTTTTTCCTACCCATTTCTTAAATTGATTTTGTCTTCAGGTAGGTGCTCAGTCTGTCTCACTTTCAAAGCTGATAATTTGAAGAGTAAATGCATTGTTTGAGGACAGGAAAGAGATAGGGAAGAATCTGATGAAACTGAGTTTTGATCCCAAGTGCTGTGTTGAGGAAAATGTTCGACCATGCAGGAGAAGCAAAGAGGGAAATTATTTGAATAAATTCAGTCCCCAAAAGTACAATTTTAGAGGAATAGTGTTTTGGTAAATAAAAAACATCCCATAATTTCACAACTAAATGTAGACAATGCTGAGATAAATTCTGTTTGTTTTAAGGGAACATGACAAAGATCCTGAAACTTTCTTTAAAGTCCTGATGAAGCTGAAAGAGCAAGATCTGCCTTTCCATGTGTCCGTCCTCGGAGAGACTTTCAGTGAAATTCCAGGTACCCTTCCTTTTTCCTTTACTTTAAAGTTACCATAGAGTAGGTACTTTCAGAAGTAGTTTTCATTTTCGTATTTTTTATCTTAAAGAATGTGCTTAAAATTTTCCTAGTTGCGAAACTAAATAATATTGATACATTGTAAAATTAAAATTATTAAAGACAGTAAGCATTTTTTTATTTTTACTTGGCAGGGCAAGACCTTATTTATGACTTGTGGTTCAGTAACACTTATTTATTTAAACAGAGAGATAGGTGTGGATGATTGGATGGTTCAGATTGGAAGCAAAATCTTTCAGGTCAGGGTCACTCATATGAAATCCAGACTGAGATTTTAGCAGGTGAAAACACTTAGTTCCCTCTCAAATGTGAGGTTGAGGACTGCTGTGGAGAGCTTCTGGTTTGTATCTGGCATGAAAGTGATCATTAATCTTTAATATTTTTATACCACTCTTTTGGACAGTCCTTCCGTTTCTTGGCTTCTGCAGAACCACAACTCAGTGAACAGTTTCACCTGTCTGGAAAATAAATTGATTTTATTCAGGCACACAGTTTTGTGCCTGAGATATTATCTCAATGAAGAGAATAATCAAATCCTGTACTGGGTGCACTTGCAATAAATTAAACCTTTTAAAAATGTACAGTAATGACAAGCGAGTGTCAAAATATCTGATGTTTTAGCTCGTATGTGTTTTCCAAAGTGTAGACTTGCATCCCTCAGCCTCATCAGTCTGTAAAAATAGACTGGGGATTAGTTTATTTGTCAGTTCTGTCATATCTGTTGCCTGCTGGACTGGTGATATTTCAATTGGTTTGGTTTTGATTTTGCCGTTTTTAAGACACCAAGAGGTTGCTCTGATCCAAATAACTTTTGGGTCCCCAACTGAGACACAGCTGCGTTGGAAAAAGAGGCAATAATTCAGTAGCAGGAAATTCTTCGTGTTTTCTGTCCACTTCCTTTTCAGACAGTTTTCTGAAAGCCTGTTCTTCCAGGCAAGCCTTATCACAGATCCCAAGGCAACGTTGCTTTCCAGACTGAGCACACCAGATTTCTTAGAAGGAGAAATTTCTAAGGAATATGTGACAGATAGGAATATACGATGGTGCGCTGCGGGAACAGATTCTATTGACACTCATTTTGGATGTTGTTACATATCTCATTTGTGGCTTCAGTACTTATGAATAATGTAGATCATCCTAAATTTATGCCAGTATATCAAATCTATATGCCGCACCTCTTGTCTTGTCAATTCATTCATCCTCGTGTATAAATAGAGTCTATAGAAGGGGCAGTGTGGTGAAATGTGTCTCATCTCCATGGATCTGATAGGGCCATACTCATACAAATGACATATGCAGGTCATTGCTAACAAGCACCAATAAAACCTGTTGCACATACTTTATTGAAAATCTAGTTAAGAGGGTTTTTGCAAGTTCTTTTTGGTTTTCTTTTTTTAAATAAATTGTTGGCACTGCGTTTCCGCTCCCTCCAATTATGGGACCAAATTCCCTCGTCATTATAAATGCATGTTTACAGTCGTTGGTGACAGAAAAAGTGGATAACATGTTTCATAATTCGGCAACCATTCATGTCGTTGAAACACCCATTTTTCAGTAGCTTGCTGCTTCGAAGCACACAGCAAATATCCAGCAGGAAGTTAGGAAATCTGTACTTTTCAGTGCAGCTGAAGCTTGGCTTTAGACTCCAAAGGAGTGAAGAGTTACAACTTAAGGATTTAGACAAACATGCTCTGGAGGGGCAGATTTTCCCCAGGGGAAGAGAGTGAAGAGCTCCATGACTGGCTCTGGTTTGGGATTTGTCAGCAGTGAGGGGGGAAGGCTGGCAGTGTCCCAGTGGTAACCAGAAGTTGCTCCTTATGAGTGGAGTTGTTGTGTCTATCTCATCTTTGATCATCACTCACATTGTGTGAGCACCGTTTCAGTTGGAGATTTCAGGCCATTCCCTTTCGTTGGTGCTCCTCTGTCCTGGGGTTTGAGCTGCACTTCCCATGTGTGTTTATGGGCCATCAAATTTTGGCTAGATATTGATAGTAGGGAGTGTGTGGGAGAGGCCATCACAGACATCTGAGCCCAGTACCAAGAGCCAGCATCTCCATCCTTACCCTAATGCTGCCCCAAAAAACCTGCTGTCCTCCAGCCCTCCCAGCCATCCTCATTCCCCCTCCACCTCCACCTTGGAGCTCTGGAACACTCAGACATTCCTCAGAACCTTGACTGTACTCCCTCCAGCTTTTTCACCACCCCTCCATCCAGTCTGCTTGTTTCCACCCTGCTTGCCAGCACATCTTCAGTCTTTCCTGTTCTCTCCATCTGGTTCCTTTCTGTGTTGCTTCTTCCTTTCCCAGCCCAGTGCTCCAGTCCTTTCTTCCAGACATCCTAAAAGCACCCACATGGAGACTGCTGGGTTTGCTCTGCAGGGCTCTGC
>NC_135271.1:47149426-47196926 GCF_051311805.1 Agelaius phoeniceus | reverse complement strand
GGGTTTGTGGATATGCATAGTTTTCTAGCATGAAAGCTGAATATGTTATTCTTTATTTTCTTTTTTTTTCCTGTTTAAAATTTAGTAGATCTAAAGGAAACAGAGTCCTTTAAGGGTACCTGTAATAAAGTACCAAACCTGACATTCGCACGGAGGTAGCAAAAGCCTTTGGGTTGTCACTGAAAATAGAAAAGGTGAACGTTGACAAGATTTCAGATTTTTTTTTTTTTTTTATTCTGGGGAATGAGGGAAACTGAAGTTAAAAATAAAGCCCTCGTATGGTCAACATGTTGGAGGAAATTCAAAGCCTCTCATAAAATAAACATATTTTAAGAAGTGTTTTGAATTTCACTGTGTAATTTCTGGCCAACAGAAATTACGGTTGTATCTTTGGAGGGACGTTGTGTCAGATCAGTGGTCATTATGTGAAAAATATAAACTGCAACCTGGATGCCTTTAACCCATTCAGCTGTTGAAACCTGGACTCCAAGGGGGACAGCTCTGCTGCTGGAAAACTTTGCGCCACGGCGGTGCAATTCTAAAATATTTGGGTTTGATGTTTGGGAGATATGTGAAATATTCCTTGGGAGCAAAAAGCAAGTACAAAGCTTCGCGCGCTTTGGCAAAGGGATTCCATCAGCGCTTATTAAAAAATACAACAGTTTATGTCCCGAAAAATAAAGGAAATTATCCAAAGCATGTGAATAAGCTGAAATATCCCAGCCTGGAGCATGCTGCAAGTTGTTCCTGGGTTATATTTAGCTGTAACCCTTGGAGTCTGGAGGTCTGTGGGGAATATCTGCTGTGCCAGGTGAGGGTGGTGTGCGTGTCTGCAACACACCCTGGTGTAGCCAACGTGCCCCTTGTTTTCCAGCAGCATTATTAAGCAAAGCCGTCCATACTTCACCATGTTGTTACATGTGTCTGTCTGCTGATTATAAAATGTGTTAAACAGTATTTAAAAAACAAAAAAATGCAGAGCTGCGCTTTGATTTATTCAGCGAACAAAACATATGCTCGCTGTTCTGTTCTATGTAATTCATATGATCAATAAAATTTTCTTTAAAAAGAGCAACTTTGGCATTTAGAAGGATTATGCTGCTGAAGAAAAAAAAAAAATGTTTCCCTCTTGCTGCATGCAGGCAACCTCAAGGCTCTTGCACGGAAATAATTTTTTTGGCTGACTAATGTCTATTTTTGTGTATTTGTGATTTCTAATCCTCAGGATCGAGGCTGTGCATTGTGGCTGTTACCCGCTGTGTCCCAAAGCCTTGGTGTACCCAGAGATATTCCCAGGTAGCTGCTTTGTTGCCTATTCCTTCTGCTGAAACGTAATAACGTGATTCCTCCTAAAACCCAAAGTTTGGGAATAAACTTGAGTGAAAGCAATTGTTTATTTGGCAAGCCAACATGTTAGTGTTAAGGCAAATTTTATGTGTTTTAATACATTAGACGAAGTTTATATTTGCCATCTGTTCTTTTAAGATAACAAAAAAGCAAGTTTTGAAATAGCATTCTTCATTGTTAGCATACACATCCCGTAATGATAGATTTTTGTTAGAAGGTCACTGATGCTGCAATGGTTTGCAGATTTTTTTTTTGATACAGAGAAGAGGGAAAAAAAAAAAGCCAGGCCTGAAAATCACACCAAATTATTTAAACAATTTAATACTTAATAGTATGCAACTGCAGTACAGGATACACACTAATGTAGTACCAGTTCTTCGAAAAATCTCATCACTAAATGTATCACATATGCATTGTGTTACATTAGAATAATGTATTTTAATCACCCAAAGGAGATGTCTAAACAGCACAACTACACAGTCTTATTTAGCATTAAACATCCTTGTGAGCTGAGGTAACCTTATAAAATCATGCTTAAATAATGTAAAACACGAGGCGGCACAGAGCAATATGCATTTTTAATTAGTAAAGTGACTAATATCGAGTGTGTGCTTTGAGGTTTTTGTTTCATTAAAAATGTATCTGTTTTTCCTGCAGCTGAATATCTGTATTCTACACCTGAACAGCTTTTTAAAAGGCTTCAGAATTTCTGCAAGAGACCAGATATTGTAAGGAGACATCTCTATAAGGTAGTTGTTTGGAATAGTTTTAGATGATATAATGCCATATTGAAGTACAAAGGGGAAAAAAAAACCCTTAAAAAAACAACATTTAATTAACATACTAATGTTTAAAGGAAACATGCTAGGGAGGGATATTAGTCGTTACACTAACAAGGATTAATTAAACTAGATGCCAGTTGTATTAACCTAGGTCTTATGAAATACGTGCACTTAATGCATGCTACATGTTTTTTTTAATTTACTGTTTTCTGAAATGACTGTCCTTTACATTTGGACCCAAGAGGCTTATAAAAATGAACCTGGATTAATGAAACTCATTAGTTTAAAAGGAAAATAAAAGAAAGATCCTACAATTATACTAATGAGGATAAGCCTACCTTCCTATCCTAATTTAATCTTCAAAAAATGCAGGTGACAGGTATCAGGTAAGATTTCTTTGGCTTCTGGAATGATTTGAGTGATTTTCATAATTACGATTATTTTAATTCTTTGCTTTTTAAGGTGTGTGGAGCATTAAAGTTTATTGGGAGCATAATTTACTGGTATTTATCATGTCCCCTTTTTTGCAGTTATTTCTGTAGAGAAAGTCCAGGTTCAGTGGCAAACTCTCTATTCAGGTTTTGCTCAAGTGTTCAATGCTAGGCCGACTTTCATGGTTTTAAACGGTGTATTTACACTGATGGGAGTCGTGCTTTTCTTTTTTTTTTTTAATTTGAATGTAGATGAAGCACTAAATTTTACATTATTCCAGTGAAGAGCTGTTACTACACGATGCTGCTTTCAGAAGAATGACTGCAGCTTTTTGCACGCTGCTTCGCACATTTACAGCGGTTTTTGACTTTTACTGTCCTGGCTCTGCCGTGGGCAGGTTGGAGGTTGGATGCACATCACCCCAGCACAACAGAGGTGTTTCAGCTCATAAAAACCCCTGAATTCAGCTGAAAGTCCTTAAAGGCTTGGGGGTGCATGGAAATACTCCTCGTGTTAACCCGTGCGACACAAACACGCTTCTTGGAGCGTTCCCTCCTCCATCCAGCCCCACTGTTAATGAGCAGGTCGAGTAATCTCCTCCTTAATTTGGAGTCTCCTGCTGCCAACAGACCCAACCTCATGCCTCCACCTCCCTCCCTCCCTCTGGGGACCAGAAAGTGTTGGGTCTTGCTGTGTCTCGTCTGCCTCTCTCCCCCTTCCTGCACACACATAGCAAGAGCAGCGAGGGCTTAGCCCACGCCTTGACTTTTTTTGTGACCTAAAAATAGGCATTTACATAATGATACATCAAAGATGATGTTGTTTCTGCAGGAAACAGTTAAACCTCAAGGAAAAAAAAAAAAAAGAAAAAAAAAGGAGAGAACCAAAAATGCAATTTAACACCCAATTTCAAGCTCATTATCTTTCATTGTCTATTAACTTGGCAATGGTTCAGAAGGTAGCTCATAATAGTTTAAAATGCTGACTGAACACTTCCAGTGTTCAGCATTACTTCTTGAGTCAATAGTATCGTAGAGTTAGGCATGGGGGCTTCAAAGGGAAAGCAGTCCTTAAATGTTTACCTTGGCATTTCCCAATGCTTCAAGCTCAGCTAATGGTTGTATTCACATGGATCTTCTCCCACATGGATGCCAGCTCCTGAACACAGAGCCAAGGCATGCAAAAATACTGATATAAAATAGTACAGGTTGAAAATGTGTGCACAAGCCCTGTAGGCAAAATGCTGATTTGCTTGAAGTTGTTTTTATATTTTTTTAAGAATTCCTTGGGATGATTAGCAGGCAGAAGCTGAAGGTGTTTATCCTGCCCCTCATGCATGGGGTTTGCAGATCTTCTGGGTGTCAGAGCTTAACCTCTGCAACAGGTAGCAATGGAGCTGAGTGAGGGATTGTTTTAAAATGAGGAAAGCAGAGCCTAATCCAGCACCTGTGAGCAGCAGAGGAAATATCCCTGTTGTCTTTAATAAGCTTTGGATCAGCTCAGAGAATGCTGTTAGAGTTGTCCTTTTGTGCCTACACCCACGTACACCTAGTCTTCCTTCGCTGTGGACCATCCACAAAACCTCCTGGGAAATGCTAGCTCAGAGCTGTGCTGTTAAGGTCATTGCATCTGGAGTGATGCTGCTTTGGAAGGAGCTGAACAGAGTGAAATCCTGAAGGCTACTTAGCACTTGCACAGTATTTTCACTTTTTTTTCAGATCACTATAATATTATCTCTGCTTTGGTGGGTTAGAAAAGAGATCCCAGCGCAAGAGTCAGTGTTAACCAGCTCCTTGTCTTTCAGAAACCATCCTGGCATACTCTCTGCATTGAGTCTTTCAAGTACCTGTGACATTTTGGAAGTAGAAATGCTTAAAAAGCAAATAGTGCTTTTCTCTGCTGGTTGGGGATTCTGCTCCACAAGTTGGGAAGTAATCACCTTGGCTTATCCTTTTACATATTGTTGGGATTTTATTACTCAGGATATCTATAATAATTAGACAGTGGCTAATTAAACAGGCAGTTTATTCCTTCAGATGTCCTCAATGCTTGTGCTAACAAAATTAGTGGCAGAAAGGAGATAAATGGCAGCAGGGCAGTGGGTTTGGGGGCTGGACATAGGGAACATCCCTGTGAAAATGCACAGACCAAGGCATTAAACTGTAGTAGCTTAACTCCACAGAGCAGATTCCTGCTGGCAGACTTTTAAAAATGTCCATAATGTAAGCACCTATGAAAACCTTTCCAGATGATGTATTGCTCACCCTGAGTATTCACACAGCACTCAGGGCTGCCTCATCTGTGCTTCAGCCTTGCCTTCTGCCAGTTATTAGCAGAAGGCTGAGATGAGAGGGAAGCAAATCTCATTTGTTATCAATTATTTGTTCTGTTCCAGTTTCATGGAATCAAACTCTAGTTCTGGGTGGTTTTGGTTGCCAATGTAAGCAGAGGACTGAAGCAAGTAACAACAACAGGGCATTGGTCAGGGCACACCACAGGACCTGTTAGTGTGCCCTATCTAGTAGATTTGAAGTTAGAATAAATAAAATAAAATAGGTCAAAACATTTGTTTCTGCATTATTTTCTTAAAGTTTACCTTTTAGTTTCCTCACTTGAGTTTCTTAATTTAAAACAGCATGTATAAAGAGTATACAGTGGAAAGGGACAAGAAGAGTTGCCAAAAGCCAGGCATGGAAGGAGCTGACAACTTTAAATAATCTCTCCCAGCCCTCCCAGCTGAATGAGTGCTGGTTGACATGCTGTCAGCTTCAGTTCCTACAGAAAAATCCTACTCTCACTCATGCTTGTTTAATGGAGAAAAGAATTTGGCCCACTTTCTGACATTCATCTTCTCATTTCCATCACACTACAGAAGCTCACCTGCCTATGAAAAGACACATGGCGTGATTTTTTTTCTTTCTGACACCACTGTAGAAGGAAGTCTGCTGAATTCAAAGGGATTAAACTGCTGTAAAATCAAATTAAGATCCCAGTTAGACCATAGACATCTGAATTGTTTCCAGTCTCAGGATTTGGCTGTATAGGGCAGTTCTAACAAAACTTTTTTTTTTCTTGTTTTTCTTTCCTTTTCTTTTTTCTCTGATTTCAGATAAAGCAGTATCTTGGGTTTTTCAGGGAAATGTGTAGAAGGGGAAAGCTGCTCGTGGTCCAGCTTTCATGTTTAGGCAAAGCTAGGGAAGCAGCAGGAGGCACTCTCAGTGCAATATGCAGGGCATTGGGCACGTGAGGATGCAGGGGAGCCTGATGCCAGATGTCCCATCAGCCACTCAGCCCTGTTGTTCACAGTCCCTGTACAGGGCATGTGAGAGCCAGGGATGGTGCCTCTGCCTTTATCTTTACCCAATCCCCAGCAAAACTCCATTGGAAATTCATTTTTCCTGGTCTAGTGGAAAGTGTCCTTGCTCATGGCAGGGGCTTGGAATGAGATGGTCTTTAAGGGCCTTTCCAACCCAAACCATTCTATGATTTGTTTATGATGGTGTTTAAATAATTTCCTTAATTAGCTCAGGGTTTCCCCACCTTCAGTTGTGTGGAGTGTCTTCTTGTTCTGGAGTTGGTCGCCTGGAAGCAGAGCTCCACATCCATCTTTATTGTACCATCCATTATTTTATAAACATTTGTCAAACATTTACAGTATCCCAGTCCTTTCTGTCTCTCTTTGTGAATGTTATTCCTCATTTATACTCTAATCTCTCATCATTCAAGCAGTTCTGATGCTTGAGAGCTGTTTTTGTGCTGGTGTGATCATTGCTTTAGAGAATTCTGGGCCGTGCCATCAGTTTATGTGATGTGTAGTACTCTGATAATTCCCAACCTGTTCCTTATGGAGCCAATCCTACTGTTTACTTTTTAATGGTGAATGTATATTGAGCAGATGTTTGCTTACAGTGTTCTCCAGATCTTTTGTCCCGGGCTGATAAAGTTAATTCAGAGCTTTATAGGGTATGCAAATAGAGCAAGTATTTCCATCCATCCTGCTGGCTTTCTGTTCACTAGCAGAGCAGGTTTGCAGAGTTAAAAAATAAGGAATTGTATTGAATTTCTGCTTTTACCTGGCTAGCATTAGGTGCAGGTCAGAAGGAGGTTAGAAACACAAATGAGAAGCTTGTATTTGCCTCTTGAGCTGCTCGGTTTCCCGTGAACGTGATTTAAAATGGTTTCAGAGGTGGGTTAGAGCTGCTTCTCAGAGTCTGTGGGGGAAGGAACTCTGGAACTCTCTGTCCATGCTCTCCCATCTCTGTTCCAGTGCTTAGGCATGCGATCTTAAGGAAAATATGTAAATCATAAGGATTTTTTTATGTGAAAGAAAACTTCCATTACTTATTTGGAGCACAGAATCACAGACTAGTTAAGGAAGGTGCCTCTGGGGGTCACCAGGCCAGCCTCTGCTCAAAGCAGGGCCAGTTTCAAAGTAGGATCTGACTTCAAACTTGGGTTAAGTTGCTCAGGATCACATGCAGGTTAGGCTCAAGTCTTGACACTTCCCATTCCCTGTGTGTGGCTGATACAGTGAACCCCCTGTCTAGCTTAGGAGTTTGCACAGGTGGGAAGATGTGCTGGGCTGTGGGACACAATTTAAGCATTTTGGGTGACCCTTAAGTCTTCAAGTAACTGTGGTAGAGGGAGGTCAGCCTGGCTAACATGGATCTTCACTGTGGAAGAAATGAGATGGCAGGAAGGGAGTTGGAGTTGTCTAATTTGGGATCCAGCTGTAGATAAATGGATATATGTGCAGATATATATGTGTGTAGGTGGCCTGCACCTGATCCCTCTGGGTTTGTCTTGCTCTTGGCTCTTTGAGGTAAAATATCCAGGAGACTCCAGCTCTCTAAAAATCACAGAATCATGGAAATATTTAGGTTGGGAAAGACCTTTAAGACCCTTGAGTCCAACCATTGATCCAACATTTCCATGATCACCATGTCCCCAAATATTGGTCTGTAACTCACAGCAATTGGCTGCACTTGCAGAGTAGGAATAAAGCAGTTATGGGGGCAACTTTCAGCATAAACACCAGGACTTGGAACTTTTCATCCTGACAGTATTAGATAGCTTCCAGGGGAGTTTTAGAGAGCAAATGAAAACTGGCAGATGAGCCACAGCCACTTCAAAACAGTAGATGGAGAAATGGGTCAAAGGAAATAGGAGGAAAAGTTGCAAAAAGCATGAAAACTTTTTTTTTTTTTCCAGTACAGTTTATTCAAATTACCTTGGGGAAAAAAGCAGGAAACTGTTTTCCCACTGTTACAGTCACTCAGTGCGTTCTGAGCCATCCTATGCAAGGTACTGCATAGATTTGCATTGAAAATTTGATGTTTTTTGTTTAAAGACAGCAAGAATGAGGTGAGTTTTAAAAATGCCAATGTAAGAAACTGGAGAACAGACCAGTTTGGTCAGGGAAATACTGTTACTCTGCTGAGGTGTGTTAAATAACTCTGCCTTTGGCCTCACAGGGCACCCAATTCATGTAAAGCAATGGTGGGGTTTGATGCTGGTCTCCAGAAGTGCTTGGAGTTTGAAAATTGAACTCCAAAAATAATTGCTGCAAACTGTTTTCCACCTTGATTCTTCCCCCTTACTCACTTGCAGAGTGAAGGAACTGGATCACAGAGTCAATCTGACCCAATACAAGTTGGCTCTGTTAATCATTCCAGTCTTGCCTGCCAAATCTCAGGTTTTGTGTGGCAAATTAATCTCTAAATCTTAATTTTGTTAAGGCAATTTTTTAAAAAGTGCAAAAAAATCTACACTAAATCAATACTGTGTGCTTGAACTTGAGCTGTCTTGAAAGAGCCATTCTGAATGGATGAAGACTCCTTATTAAATTCTAAAGGTTACCTCTGAAGTCTAATGATGGCAGAGTAGATATTAAGTGCTTCAGTTCTGATCTTAGGACACTAGAAACAAGTTGATTATTTAATGAAAAATGCTGTTCTGCTACTGACATTATGCTGTTTGCTCTTTATGGGAAGATGCTGCTTTATTTGAAAATGTGAAAACTTTTCTTCTTTTGATCCCCACATATTTAGGAACTGTTGATGGAACGATGGTGGTTGAATTTTATTCCTTGAAAAAATGAATGTCCAGATCTTTGTGTGGTTATCACTCCTCAAAAAAAAAAAAAAAAAAGAGATTATTCCCAAGTAAAGCCCAGAGTGATGATGGTCTGGCAGAGCCAGGCCCTGCTCCTGCTGGCTCATGGTTCTGCCATGTCTGAGGGTCAGAGGGGCACATTGGTCCCTGAGGGTGTTCAGTCCTTGATGTGTCCAGAGACCACCAGAAAAGCAGAGGGAGCGAATAACCTGGGCCTCATGACCAGCTTACCTGTCTTAGAAAAAAAAACAAACCCTGAATTCACCCCATTTTTAGATAACACCACATCAGTGATCTTTGACCACGTGTCTTCCACCCCTCCTGAAATCCTTGCTGCATTTTGTGTCCCAGCCTCTAACAGGGCTCCGTGTGCTTCTCTCTTGTGCTTCCTCGCAGGGCGAGACGGCCGGGTTTTCTTGGGCAGCGCTCGGCAGTAAATTCAGGTCTCTGCTCGCAGCAGAACCGAGGGAAGATTTGTGACAGATGGGGCTAAGTCACAAACTTGCAGCCTCAGGCAGAATTGTGGAAGTTTCCAGAGTGTGCCCATATTTACCTGATCAGAGAGAAAAGAAAATCTGCAGAGGAAGCCGAGCCTGGCTGCTTGTCATAGCTGACACAGAGCCATCTGCCACAAACCTGTGGCGGCTTCAGATCTCCAATCCCTGCCACCACCCCAGCTCAAATTAAATACAGATTCTTAGAGACGTTATGATGGTTACACATGTCCTCGGCATCACATGCAGGAGACTGTTCAAAAAAAATATGTGGCCTGTTGTGTAACCGCACTCATGTATCCCATATGTGGTGCCACATTGAATTTCCGGTTGAATCTGTTTTTATCCTTTGTACTGGATGACATGGTGCCTGAATTCTTTCTTTTCGCCGACACGATGGCAGCCAAGCTGCAGCTTCAAACGCTCACACTTGGCTGAGTTTCTACCTAGGTTGCCAGGTTATCATTGGAGCCTTATTGTGTCCTCAAAGGGCCACAGGGCCTGAAAGGAGGATCCGAATGCTGCCGGACTAATTGGGCAGCCATCTCCGGGTTGTTGGGAGGCAAAGGGCTGCTTGAGCACTTCTCTTTTTCTTTTTTTTTTTTTTTTTTTTTTTATTGCAAATTAATGACTCTCTGGCAAAGGGATTTTTAAGTGAAGGTATTAATAAGGGGTCTGGCAGGTAATCCCATGATTTGTGGAGTTACATTTGCATTTAATTAATCTTAAAGAAAGCTGAAAGATAAACAGCTGTAATTCAAACTAGCATGGGAAATATGCTACGTGGTGCCATCTATCCGATAAAATGAAAGCCGAGACACTTGTTTTATTTCTCTCAAGGATGGAGAACAAACAGATAACAATCAAAATACTTCCAATAAAAACCAGTAGTTTAAATGTAATGGCAGTTCATCAAGAATCTTTGCATCCAGTTGCAAATACAGTCTTTTAAAGATAAATCACTTATGATTCCAGCAGTCAAGCCGCAATATTTGTTGATGTAAAATGTTTTGAAGATGTAGATTGTACAATAAATTTTTAATAAAGTGCCCACTGCAATTTTTAATTAGCATATCTCATTCATGTATAAGTGTGTACATCTATCTGTATGTTTATCACCATGCATATCCTTGTGTCAGAGTCAATGAATGCAATTGTGTCTTTATCTGATGAAGTAGAATTTGGTTTGCAAGTGATAATAAAACCTTATGGCAATTCCAAGATTTTCATCTCTGCTCTGGGAAGAAGCAGGAAGAGGACTCTGGGTAAGGTGTCATGATGTGAAGCCTGGTAAGGCTTGTCTTTGCAGACAGGTGTGGTCTCAGCTTCCCTTGGATCAGGCAGAGCAGCTCCTCTCCCTGAAAGGGGTGAAAGGTACAGGTTGATCCCCCTCCCCACGAGTGTCTTCGTGACTTTTGACACCATCGGGAAGCTGAAATGTCATTTTTCAGAGAGAGAGAGAGAGAGAGCGTGTGTTACTTCTTGTTAAAATTACCCATAAAGCAATCAAAAAACAACCCAGGCAGACCCAATGGAAAGTGTTTGGTTATTCTGCTAGCACTGCAGAGTTGTAATTTTGCAGTTATCATCTCTCTGCATGTGGGTTCCTCCTCCTTTCTGCTCAGCCAAAGCCCAGCTTGGCTTTAGGCACAGCTTGTGGTTGGGTGGACGTGGTCTTCCCAAGAGCATAGGCCTGGTGGTCATCCTTGGAAGACCCAAGGAACAGGACTGCCTTGCACTCCTACCAGAGTGGATCATAGATCTTCACCAATGTCATCACACCTTGCACCAGCCAAGTGGAATATTTGTTGGCTTTACTGCTGGGGAAACTGAGGCATGGTGCAGTTGTAGCAAACTGCTTCAAGTATCACAGTGAGTCATTCTCCAAACCAATAAAAGGGAAAGAGGAGATGCTGTAATTCTGCACTCGGGCTTGTGGTGAGCAGACTCGAAACATCAAAGCTGTGTGGTTTGCACTCAAAGGCTCCTGCTGTCCTCTGGGCACACCCTCATCAGCCCCACCACCAGAGGAGGTCTCACCCAGCTCCTTGGTGAGGTGCAGCTCTGCCCTGCTGAACCTGCTGACAATGATTCTTCAACCATGCCCAGCTCTGTCTGCTGAGCAAGGCTTCGTCTTGGTGGAAAATTTTTCCCTTTTTATGAACTCTTGCAAGTAATGTTTTATAATAGAAACTCTGTGAGGAGTTTAATTGCAGGGTAATAAATAGCAATGCTGTGTTATCTCCTGATATTTCTTTACATTCTTAGCAGAGATGCACAGCTGCTGTGGAGCAAGGATCCCTGGAAGTGTTCAAGGCTGAATTGGACAGGGCTTGGAGCAGCTTGGTCTGGTGGAAGGTGTCTGTTCTCATGGTGGGGGATTGGAAATAGATGTTTAACCTTAAAGATGAGCTTAAAGGTCCCCTCCAACCCAAACCATTCTGATTCTGTGTCCTTAACACATCACAGGATGTGTCAGGGAACCACCCTGGCCTGTTAGAGTGGAGGGTGTAGAGTGGACTCTACAGGAGTGATGTAGGACTGCCAGGTGGCCAGAGGTGATACTTGCAGGGCTTCCAGGTAGTCAGAGGTGATGTTTTCCCCCCAGAGTGTCCCTTCAGCACTGCAGACTGCAACAATCTGCGGAGTTTTGCCTCTCAGTTTCAGCAGGGGAAACGAGAGTGTCACCCCGTGCTGCTTCATTTCAGTCCCTTGCTTCAGAAGGTCAGAGGGACAAATTGGGATCTCGGTCCCGTTGTTCCTACACACATGAGTAAGCGGCGAATGCAGACACCTAATCCTGTGAGTAGAGCAAGAGAATTGAACCTTGACTTACTTTCATGTT
This sequence comes from Agelaius phoeniceus, assembly GCF_051311805.1. NCBI lineage: Eukaryota > Metazoa > Chordata > Aves > Passeriformes > Icteridae > Agelaius > Agelaius phoeniceus. The sequence goes on along the minus strand of NC_135271.1, from coordinate 47,184,912 downwards.
TATTGATGTTTCACCTGCATTGACACAGTGGCGCCAAGGCTTTGAGACAGGTTTCAGTGCAGAGTCAGAGCTGGGTTTCCCCGACTCTGTGCCAGTCTCACCCTGACCAGACAGCTCCTCCTGCATCAGTAACAGGCCAGGCACCTAATCCTGCAATCCTTTTGTCCTAGCATTTGAGATCACAGGAAACACAGGTTTATGCCACATGAGAATTGTCTTTTCCCTTATAATTGAAAGGAAAATCCTAAAACAATTAGGAAATTCTGTAGCAAAGCATTTCCAGCATTCCTAGCCCCACTCTGGTGCTGCAGGCACAGCAAGGAGCTGTGGCACCGACCAGCTTCCATCCCTGTTTGCAGCACTGAGACCTCTGCCTCAGCTCAAAGCTGTTCTGAATTAGGTGGTTAGATTTTTCTAATTGCGTTTTTAAAGACCGAGCCAGCAGTTCATTAGAAATCACGGAGCAAATTCTGCTTCTCTATTACACCAATATAAATCTTGAATGAATTTATATCAGGATAACTGGGAGGGTAGAATGTACCTCCCATCTTGTTCCTCAGATTATTAAAAGTTAAAGGGCCTTGAAAATTAAATTCACCTTTCCCTGTTCAAGCTGTTTACTCTGTTTTTTATTCCAGAAAGGACAGTTGAAAATAATTAACCAACCTCCCTTCTGCTTATAGGCACTTTTGAGTTGGGTTCTCATGTACTCGCCCAAGACTAGTTTGTGTGGAAAAGACCAGAGGGCATTTTCTTTCAAACAAATTGTTTTCATGGGAATAATTTCCCAGAGAATTATATTAAAACCTTTCTGTGAATCCTTGATTTTTGAAAAAAAAAAAAAATTCCTCTATCCCTCTTATATATCCTTGATTTGGAGGACTTGGCAGTGTATTTGCAGATATAAATGAGCACCTTAATGAAAGTCCTTCAGGATTTTACCTTCTAACAGGCTAACCTTATTTAACCGAAATACTTCTTAGCGAGGAAAGGAAAACCTTGCAGGAAAATTTTGGCTCTGAGTTTCCAGCCCTTGCAAGTAAGGTTTTATAATAGAAACGCTGATAGAACTTTAATTACAGGGCAATAAATAGCATCGCTGCCCAATCTTCTGATATTTCTTTGGATTCTGAGCGGAGGTTCGCAGCTGTTGCTGGAAGCTGATGATCGGGGGCTCTCGGGGCTGGGAGTTGTTCCCCCCACCCCGCGGAAGCAGCGGCGGCAGCAGCGAGCGCGGAGCGGGAGGGACGCGGCCGGGGCAATCGGCGGGAAACAGGGGAGGGGAATGGGGACAATCGGGACCCTGGCACCGAATATCCCACCCGCGGAAAAGGTTTTCCCGTCCCGCTGAATGGCCGAGAGGATGGAGGTGCGGGCAAGCCAGGTTAAACGAGGCCAGTGGCGGTAAAATAAATGAATAATAAGAATAACGAGAATTACGAGGGGCTTGAGCCGGGGGCGATCGCTGTCGGGGCAGCCCCGCGGTGCTCTCCGCGCATCCCGGCGCATCCCGGCGCTGCGGGCGGAGCGGAGCGCGGCTTCCCCGGGAAGCGGGGGCCGGACACGCCGCCCGCCACTCTTATCATCGACATTATCGATTATAAAAATATTCTTCTGAAAATCCGATTCTTCCGTAACATTGGTCTATAGAGGCAGCACGGAGAAAGGCTCCCCCTCCCCTGCCCGCCGCGGCTTTTCCGCGGGTGCGGAGCGGCCGCCCGTGATGCGCAACCTTCCCCCAGCCCTGCGCGCCTCCGGCCGCCCGACCCCGGCTCTCCTGCGGTTCCTCCAGTAAAAACACAACCCCCAAAAAACACCAAGAGAACAAAAAAATACCCCCGAGCCCCCGAAAGAAATCCCGGGCAAGGAGCGCGGCGCTGGGGAGGGATGGGAGGGATGCGTGCGAGGGGCTTAACCCTTGGAGCTTTGAAGGCAAAACAAGGAAATACGTTGGAAAGGCATGTCTGTAAACAATGATAATTAGCCTTTTCAAAAATCATAACACTGATTAAAATCTCGGATTCATTATTTATTCATCACAGAACCTCTTTGCAGACCTGGGAATAGTGATTAAAACCTAAGTGCTTCTCAATTTTGCACAGCTCAAGAGGAGCCTAAAAAGGGGTTAAAATGGAAAGGAAAGAGGAAACCAAGCAAACAGAATTCTTCTTTTAAGAACCAATACTTTCTTCTTCCCTTCCTGGCAGGAATACTCTTATTCCCCCAAATTTTGGTATTATGAAAATGTTTCTCATACTAAGTACAAGTGTTAGACTGAATCCAGTTGGTACTAAAATTGCAAACACACTTTCACTCCTAGAAAAGCCAACAGAAAGGAACTTCTTTTAACTCCATAATAGCAGGTTACAGAGTAAATGAACAACTGATGGTCAACTGGCCAATTATGGTATAAATATCCGTTGTTTACAGCGAGGTGTTAAATGAGCCTTTCGAGCACAAAGGATCAGACTGTCTAAGCTACAATTTGTGCTTCATCCCATTATGTCTCCCCGAAAAAGGCCCGTGCCGTTGTAGGTAATGTGCACACAGAACATATTTCTCTCTGTTGATTTTAGTTTGCTTTAATTCAATACACACTCTTGTTTACTTTTTAAAATTTAAATAAATGTCAGCATTGTATAATTTCTATGTTAACAAAGCAGTGAGCAAAATCCCTTGTATGTTTATAAAATATTATTGTTTAATTCACATAGTTTAGGAATTCCAAATGTTGAGAATAGGAAGGAGGCCAAATACCATCTGTTTATAACTATGATGCATCATCATATGTGTACTTTAAAAAAGAAGAAGGAAAAAAAAAAAAAAAAGCTTGGTCAATCATGCCACTGTTCTATCTGTTAGGAATATAGTGAGGATTTAAAATCTCTCTGTGCCATCCACAGGAAATTTTAGGGCAGTTTATTCTGAGCAGGGATGTTACAGGAGTTGCTCAGGTCTGTGTTCCTGACAGAAGAGCTGCAGGAAACACTCACGTGTCCCCCAACCACTGCAGGCATGAATTCAATCACTTTCTCCCAGCCTCAATGTTCCCCACTTCTAGAGACCGAGGAGCAAAACCTGAGAGATTTATTTAAACTCCTTTATAGATTCTGGGGGGAGAGGGGAGGTGTGGGTGCATCTGGGGCTTCCTTTCCAAGCGCTTCATACGTTTGTGTGCCCGTGTTTTTAAGGACAGAAGGAAAGCGTGAGGATTTTGTAGCCTGTCTTGCAAAACACAGGCTATAGACTATCATTCAGCTGATTCTGCAAATAGCTTAAAAAAAAAAAAAAAACAAAACAACAACCCTCTGTCAAATGTTAGTAGTTTTAGGTCCAAGTTAAAATAGGTCCTCGTTAAAAATAATACATTCCATACTACAGAGTGGTATGTAACGTGCATTTTAAAGAGAAGGTAGTCTGCAGGCTTAAAAACAAAGAGAGTGTCTCCAAGTTAAGTAGATAAGAAGATTTTTTTTTCCAAACCCAAGTTAATTAGCTGGTACGTCAAGCCTCATAGATGTCTTCCTACCTTTCAAGGGCTGAAGAATCCCCAGTAAATGTACTTAAACTTCCTAGCGAGGGCCAGTGAGATGAATGCAGAGATTAGGGCGAGTATTACCGTGCCTTCTCAGTGCATCCCAGCTGCAGTTCATCCTACTATTGATAATGATGCTTGGAGTTACTGAGGTGGTTTCTGAAACTCACATATGGGGTCCTTTCCCCAAGGATGAGGAATAATAGCGGCACTCAGGTGGTACGGGGAGGGCAAGCACAGATTTGCAGTTGTCTTTGCCTGGTGCATGGCGACTTTTCAGTCATGCTGATTTAATAAAGGGAGAGGTACCTTCAGGACAAGGGCTGTAATTCTCTGGTGCAGTGTTTGATTTGTGTTAACAAACAGGAGGGGGAAAAAAAAAAAAGCGCAGGTGAAAGGAAAAAATGTCTGGGCTTGCTGGAAGGCAGCCCTGGCAAGAACGCTGGTGCAGTATAAAAGGTTTTGTGGCCAAACTCTCAGCAATTTCTGTAATACCACAATTTAGCATACTGTACACTGCACTGAAATGCCTGGGACTTTGTTTTTGAACTTCTTCCTTTCTACTGTTACACTTAACTTGCAGCATCTTGAATTACTTAGCTACACCCAGATAGAAAGTTACCGTTCCTTTAGCTCTGCACACTGCGCTGGGCTCTTAGTGCTAAAAACTGTCCATCAGAATGGAAAAGCTTTCCAGCCCTTTCCTCTATATTTCCCAGCTTTTAGCATAACCTTCTGAGATGGTTTATTATCTTAAAAGACTTTCATATTTTTAATTAAGAAAAGGAAATGCCTTGCACACCTCTCTTCAGTAATCTTTTTGGAGCTGGTTCCATCAGCAGGGATAATTTGCTACCATGCCATGAGCTTAATCTGCTCACGCTGACATTACAGGAGTGAGAAACAGGACAAAAGGCACCTTCTGTCACTGTAGTTTGCAAAAATATTCATAAATGTAAAATGTATACAATCCCAGCTTGAAAAAAAACCTGGTGCCAGCTCCACACAGCCAGGCATGCATTCCTGCGTATTACTTCCTATTTTCCATGGCTATGTGATCCTGGGTTTCCCAAGCTGAGATAGCAATCAAGGGGGAGGACTGTCCAATTATGATGTGCATACCTGTCTACAAGGAATTTTGTGGACCCTTCATGCTCATTTATCACTTGGTTTTCCTACTCTGGAGTAGTTCCATGAGATGCCCTGAGAGAGGCTGCTCCAAAGGTTGCTCAGTGCCTTGTTCACTGCATGCTTGGTTCTGTGCTGTTCCTCAGCACTCGGGGTCAGTGCAGAGAGATGGGCATTTGGAATCACACCCCAGCACAGGTATAAATCCTTTGTAAAGGATTTATATTTCTCCTTTGTAAAGAGCTGTGGTTGAGGCTGGATGTCCAGGACATCCAGGTGGGAAGCCATCAGTCTCTGGGTCTTGCTTCTGTGTTTGAGGTACCTGTGTTGCATCAGGACTGCAAACAAAACTGCACCAGGCATGAAGCACGTGGTAATTCAAAAGGAGAATGTGTTCTCCTGGTCAGCACACTAACTTCTGGCATCCTTTTGGGGTCTGAACACCTTGTGCTCCCCCTTAGCAGAGGTAACTGAGGGCATTGATCATCTCACAAGCTCCTGGGCATTAACATTTAACCATCCTATAATTTGGTTTTTAAGTGAAAGCAGGGAGATTAATAAACTTAATCTAGCATTCACACAGATTTGAGGACAGCTGACCTCTGCCCTCTAGAGACCCAGGCTCATTTAGGAATCTGCATCTGAGAGAGCCCCCACAGTTGTCCTGTCACAGCCAGTCCTGTCCCCCGTGGGCTGCAGAGTGTCACCCTCGCTGTCTGCAGCAGGAGCGGTGGTGACACGGGATTTGCTGTTTTTATTTATGTCCCCCTCCTCTAGAAGGGTCAGTGTTAGCAAACACAGCTCCCCCCTTCAAGATAGCATCTCTCCTGGGGATTGGAACAGCAAAAGTAAAATCTTGGTCAAAAACGAGTCAATCTTTCAGTTTGTTTGCATACAGGAGAGAAAGAAAAAAATCAGACCAAAAAAAAAAAAGGGAAGCAGTAATGTCAGGTCTTTGTTTTGGGGGCAGAATTTTGCAACTTTTGGTATTACCTTACAAAATTCCCAAATTGGGAAAGCCTTTCATGTTGGAGCATTCAGCCAACGGAAGCACTCCCTCAAACTGTAAAGCATTATCCGTGGATTTCTTTGCACATTCCCCGTCCTGCAATTCTTGGGGAAGAAAAAAAAAAAAAAGTACTTGGATAGGAGTAGTTTGTCAATGCTATTAATAGATATGTTTAATGCAGAAGTGTGCAATGTGATGAACAGCCTTGGCAGGAACCATATCCAGCCTGATTGTATTGTAATACTGTTTGATGCAGCAGTGTGTTTGATCAGTTACAAGTGATGAGTATCATATCACATCAAACAATTTAATACAGTCTCATTGTATGGAATTATGGCTGCTGTCAATCAGCATGTGGCCTATTCCTTACAGATCTGTCTTTGGGAGCTGGAATACAGTGGTAGCTTCATATGCATTAATAAATAAAGTGCTGCTGAAATTCCATACAGACCTGTTGAGGTTTTTTGTTTCTCTTTCATGGCCTCTTTATTTTTTATTTCATTTTCATGATCTTTTGTCGCTCTCTTCTTTTTGAATGCTGTGTGGAGGTGAATTCACCTGGCCAACAGGACCCAGGGTGGGGCTGGCATGCTTTGAGGAATGCTTGGAAAACATCTAGCAAGAATATTTATATATGAGAGTTGTGAATTTTGTTTTTCTGTGAATAGCAGCCTGAGTATAAATCCACTGAACTTGTTTTCAGCTGAAGCTTCACAGAGTCTCTTTTCTTGGCTTCCTCAGGGGGAGGAGAGGCTATCTATTAAAAATGCATATGTTTTGTCTTACTGCTTGGCACACCTCACTTGATAACCCCCTACTTTGGTTTGGGGATGGCACTCTTTGAACTTCAAGTCTCTTCCTTAGGACTGATATATTCAAGGTGCTGGAGGGGAAGCCTATGTCAGATGAAAGATATGTATGTAAATAACGGTGTAGAGGTGGGGTTTAAGGCATCACCCATTTTACTATCAGTTTCAGACATATGCTGCTCTGCTGCTGGCTTGCCCTGCTCCCACTCCCTAACACAGAGCATGGGTTTTAATGAAGTCATACTCTGCTGCCTACAAATATGGGGTCATGCTACACTTGTACAGGAGTGGTGATTTCAGTAATGTTGCTTATTGTGGTCAAAGAGGGCAGAAGATTGCCTTTTTTTGCATCGTGTGGCTCTGGGGTTTTGGAGCCTGCACAGACAAATTGATTGCATTGCAGTAGGGCCACACATTCAGAGGACGGAGGTGTCACGCTGGAAAGCCAAATTTCAGCAGCTGATTAATCAATGTAATGACTGTAAGTTTTCCCACCTTTTACTACTGTCTCAGCCTGCAGATCTAAATAAGACTGGTGCTTGAAAGGGAAACCTCAGAAGAAATTTTTGTAGATGCTAAAGGAAGTGGTTCTTGGCTTAATAAATGGCATGTTTCTTCTACATCAAAAATTCTCCCTGGGGGTAAAACAAGGCCTGGTGAGAGATAGGGACAGGGATAAAGATAGCTGCATTTAAGAGATATTTCTGGTTGACTTTGAAGTGGTGACTGAGTCTGAGCTCACCTCGGGTTTGGGGGCTGCAGCCTGGCTTTCCCTGGCACAGATTTCCCAGCAAAACTGCCCTGATGGATCAGTGGGAGCAGCCAGGGCTGTGGCATGGTCAGGAGGAAGCTTAGCATTATGTAACTCCAACAACCTGAACTCGGAGGCATCCATGTAAAGCAAATAAATAAAGACCCAGCTTGTTCCTTGTAACATGATCCACCTGATAATTCCTGAGCACTGCTCAGCCAGGTATTTCCTCTGCCTCCTAATCCAAGCAAGAGAGGCAAAACCCCATATGCTCTATTTTCCATATAGGAATGACTTGTCCTGTTACACAAATGATTACAGAATTTTATTATTTTTATGGATTATAAACTGGCCACAGTGATACCCTGCTCTTGCAGATGAGGGTGATCAATTCAGAGCCAAAGAGCCCCATGGTGTCTGACAGCCTGGGCCTTATGGTGCAAGGCAATGCAAAGGCAGCGAGGGTAAAACTATTTATAGGAGTCTTTATAGCAAAATTGTTTTGCTTCAGAGCTGGCTTGTTAGGTGGCTGCTAATGACACTCCAGGATCACACAGCACCTGAAGTGGAGTGTGTCCTTCCCTGGTTTATCTCATGTCTGGCATTAATTGGCCGTGGCTCCGTCTGAGACTGTGATCCAGTCAAATCCTGTAGGCCACGCAGGTCTGGGTGGTATTTAGATCAGAAAACTCATCCAAGCAAGAGGAGCATTGGTTTGCCACTAATCCACAGGAGAGCAGTACCTCCACAAGGTTATTTGTAGATTATAAGGCCAAGAAAGGACTATTTGGATCATCTGGTGTCACGTGTATAACACAAGCCATATGACTTCCCTCAATTAATTCCTGTTTGAACCAGAAAACCTCATCCTCTACTGGTCTAAAAATTGCCAGCCATGCAGAAGCCACCACAACCTTTGATATTATTAGATACGGTGTTTTCAGAGAGATTTTCTCTCCAACAAAGGGTCAAAGTGACATTTATCTCCTGTGATTATTAGATACTTGTTGCTAGGGCAAGAATGTGACTAACAGCACTGAGACCGAGGTTCCCAAATACCAATATCTTTCACCTGGGTTTTTCTTGTGGTCCTATCTCCATCAGAAATCCTTCATTTTACCTTTTTTTTTTTTTTTTTTGTGGTTTCTATTGCAAAGGGCAGTTCTTTGTCAGCCACCACAGTGACTTGGTGTACAGAGCAATGATCTATTGATAAACAGTGGTCCCTGCACTCATTTGGTGGAATTCACCCAAAATCACCAGGAATGACATTGCTGAAAAGATAAACATACCTATAGTTAAGAGGCTTTGATTTGATGTGCACTTTAAGGGTTTTAACAAAATAAATTAAAATAAAATAAAATAAAATAAAATAAAATAAAATAAAATAAAATAAAATAAAATAAAATAAAATAATTGCCACTAGTGTAGGTTATGAAACCATTGCTGCTTGCTGGGATGAAAGGCACCATATGTGAAACATGTTGCTGATTTCTTATCTCCAGAAAAAAATGCTATTAAAGTGCAGAGGGACAGAATGATTTGTTTCTGCTGTAGGGGCAGTGTTTCATGGGTTTAGAGAATGAGGGTCCCATTCCCTCACTATATGCAACCTAAATGAGTGCTGCTGAACTAGAATGTCAGAATTTAGTTATAAAGGGTTTTTTTAAAGTATCTTTTATATATTTTTATAAAAGGAAAGGTTTTTTATAAAAGGAATTGAAAAAAAAAATCCTATAGAACAAGACTTTTTGCAGGCATTCACCCTCAGTTGAATCACACACACATCTCCCTCCTCCAGTGCACAGCCTATGGAGTTGTGAGAGAAATGTTATTTCTCAAACAGTGAAATGTGCTTCCTAGCTAAGGAGATGGCCACATCTCCCCTATGATAATGATATATAAAAGCCTCACCAAATTCATCCCCTCCTTTCCTTTCCTGGAGGGCAGAGGGAGCAAAATTCTCAGTGAGTGTTTATTGCGGGGACAGTGAGCTGGGGGACGAGAGGATCCTTCCTCCCACGGGTCCAGAGCATCCAGCACCCAGGGGACCCCACCCTGGGTGAAGTGAGGGACCCCCAGCCACGTCCCCCAGGGACACAGCCCTCCCCTGCTCATAGGATGCTCAGGACACAGCTTGCTTGGAGCAAATGCTGCCCAATCCCCTGTGTGGGTGCCCAACACGGGAGCTCCGAGCATCTCGCCCAGAGGATGATCTGACGGGGCTTTCCCAACAAAAATGGCTCCATGTGATTCTCCATCTTCCCTTCCCTGCCCTCCTGCCTCCAGTGCAGGACCCCCAACGAGTTAAAAGTGTAAGAGCTGCTCAGAAAAGAGGTCAGCTAATAAATGATATAGAAATCCCAGTCCCAGATTTTCTGTTTCCAACATGCTGCGCAACTAACACTGTGACACTTTGGCAAGATGATGGAGAAAAATCCCGTGCCAGCTGAATGATGAGCACCCATCTTTTTTAATTAATTGGGTTGAAAAATGTCTTGTGTCAGTTTGAATGTAGGGGCTCTTTGGGCTGCGTTTTTCTGGATACTCATATAGATACATCTAACTGCAGATTTGAGAGCCCAGCGTGAGGCCTCATAAATGATAAAAATATGTATATATTAGAATTATACACACACACACACATGCACATATTGGATAAATTGATACTTAAACATATATGTGTGTATATAATGTTCTGTTCTCTGTTCTGAGAGATATTTATAAATAGATTTTATATATATCTATTGCTATTATTCACAGCTCTATGTGCATGTGTATTGCAAAATCTGTTTGGCTTTTATTTCCTGATATGCTTTTTTAGTTTTTAGCAGAGTAATATATCTGATTTCTCTTTAAATTAAATGAATTTATTTGTCTGCCTTTGCTTAATGGAATCAGTTTTGATATACTCTTTGTTCATGCTGTTACAGGCTTCAGTCTAAGGGCTCTTTGTATTAACTTTTTAAAGTTACATTACAAAGAGGTTTTAAGATTTCCCAACAGGCTTTTATTTAACCAGGGCTTTTGATCTCAAACCTGCTGGGGCCTAGTGAAATCCTTACCAATTCTCCAGTAACTCCTCACTATTGGAATTTGAAAAGACCCACCTGAAGGATTTAACTCGCTGTATGGCTTCAGCCATCCTTTAGATGCTTCTATTCATGCAGACAGCGAGGGGGTCGAGGGCACCCTTTGTGATCCTCCAAGTAGCCTAAGGTGCCCTTTGCATAAGTTGTACTCCTGAGGAAATAAAAATCAGGAGGACACAAACCTATATACCTTATTTCCTGCTATCTTTACTTAAAGGAGGAGCACAGGGGGTCTGCTTAACATCCTTTGCTACCTAAATACCTTTTGGACATGGGAACTCAATAAAGGAACTTTCATTGCATCCATTACCCTACTGCGGTGCATAGCAAATTAGATTTAAAAGGGTACTTTTTCCCTTACAGCTATTTCTATCATTTTCTTTAAAATTTCAATTTAGTGTCTAGTGACAGAATATTCTGTAATGTACATTAGAACTATATAGCACCAATTATGCTAACTGTGAACATTATTTCAAAAGAATTAGTTATATTAAGTTATAGATAAACCGTTGGGGAAAAAAAAGGTCAGGTTAGGGAAAAAAAAAAAAAAGGAGCTGTGTGATAATGTTTTAAAGGAGCAACATGAAGTGAATGCTCTTTTCATTTTTTAATCCTTTCATTTTGCATAACCCACTCTGAATTTTTGCAACTGGCTTGGTCTGGGTTGTTTAGGCAGGGGGGCGGCGTGTCACTGTGTTAGTTTACAGCTACAAATCGTGGTGTAAAACCCACAGCTGGGTCCTGTGGTTGGGGAGAAACATCATTTCCTCCGTTTGGGGGGAAATGGAATTGCAGAAATCCATGAAAAGTCTTTTGGCAGACACTGGTGACCAGTACACAGGGAATAAAAAAAAAAAAAAAAGAAAAAAGGAAAAAATGCTGGCAGACCAAGCTTGAAAGAGTATAACTAAGCACATTCTTGTCACAGTTTTGGTTGTCTGTTTTCTTTCTCATGACTGTACCACACATGATATGTCTGTTACCTGCATTTTGTGTTAGCTTTCTCAGATTAATTCCTTTTCTATTTCAGCCCTATGTTAAAATAAAACCACTCCACAGAGTGCAAGAGAATCTAAATGTACCTTATGTTTTCATGACTCTTATTTTCATTTGTCTATTTCCTATTGGTTTGTGGGTTGGAGTTTTGAGTTTCAAGTTATGTATTTGTGCTCCTTCTTTGTGTGCAGTTGATCTGGATGTGCATTGCACTGGAGATGTTTTGTGTAGATGAATAAAATAAAAATTCTCCATTTTAATCCTTATTTTCCCCTGCCTTAGAGTTGGTTCAAGACTTTTGCTGGAACTGTGTGTGGTTTGGTTATTTCAATTTGTAGGGATTCCTGGCAAATCATTTGTGTTTGTTTGACGTCCTGTGGGATCAAACTGCCATGAATTTTGAATGTTCTAAAAACTGTGTAGTTTACTTCAGCTAAAACCGCCTTCCACTTGAAAACATAAATCAGCACAGTTGAAATCTAGTCAAGGTCTTTTTCTTTTTTTTTTTTTTTTTTTTTAACACTTGGGATTTGCCTCAACTTCAGCTTGAGCTGAAGCATCTCTGTGCTGGTCCCTTGCATCCAGAAGAAAAGCTGGATGACATTGCCATGAGTCAAGTGCCAAATTGCCAAGCAGAGGACACTCCTGACCGTCCATCACAAGTGATGGGCCCTTGGGCAGAGCCTGAAATGTGCCCTGCCTAGGATTGCACCTTCTGCAGGTGGGTTTTCCTGTTTGGGGCCCTTCTCACACTGGTCTAGAGTTCAATGACTTCACAAAACCCATCAGGCTCCAAGTCAATGAGGGAATCACAGAATCATTTAGGTTGGAAAAGACCTCCAAGATCACCGAGTCCAATTTAGACTTTTGTTCAGCTGCAGCTCCAAGTGGAGTTACAGTAGGAGCTTTCACTTTTTCTCCAGCAGTGACGTGAAATTGGAAGCAGATGTGAACGCTGGCATTGTCTCTGGGGGACAGATGATGTTATTTCACCAGCTTGACATCTGTTGAGACTCGATTAAACCCAAAGCGTGCTGGGCTGGTCCTGTTCTCTAGATCCTCTGAAAAGGGATTTGTCCCACCAAGTGTATTTGAGGATTCAAGCCTCCCTTTAAAACCTGGAAGCCTCTGAGCTGGGGCTTCAAATTGGACTTTTTTTATGTTCAGGAGATGCAAACCACAGTGGAAAGGTTTATATCTTTGTGAGGCTTTAATACGAGACCATCTTTGTAGAATAGTGGGAAAGAAAGGCAAATTGAGAGGGGAAGAAGGAGCTTTTGATTGGCAAGGCCTGGTGATACTTTTGGATGCGTGTCAGGGCACAGGAAGATGCCCTGATCCAAGACCTTTATTCTTAAAAACTTCCTGACAGCTTTGCTGGGCAATGTCATCCTTGCCCACCCCAAAGAGGGAGAAGCTGTGTTCCTCAAGCACATCTTTTCCACCGTGCTGTACCCATCACCGTGTGTCTTGGAGGGGTATAGAAAGCCCTAATTTCCATGTGGATGGTGAGGGATGCCTTTGTGGAGGAAGCAGCCCCGGATGCTGCCTGGATGCCTGAATAGCCCCCAAGAAACCAAAGCATCCCAAGTTTTGTTCCACCAGCTCCCCCTGTGACCTTTGGTAAGCAACTTAACCTGTTGTCCTCAGGATCCCCAGTAAAATGGGAGACCTTAATACTTATCTGGTGGGATAACAGTGCTTAATACTTACCTAATTGGATGACAATACTTACCTACCTACCTCACAGGGGTGTTGTGAGGATTAATTAGCTAATGTTTGTAAAGTGCTTTGGAGATGGAAAGCGGTATATAGTAGTGCTAAGCACTGTTACTCTGTGTCAGCACCCAGACCTTAAAATGGCTAAGGCTGCAATAAGAGTTTTTATATGTTTTTAAATAAGCCAATTCTGCAAGGCATCCGGATGCTGGGGTTATTTTTAGGCAGAGATTTCTAAGAAAGTTGGGAAACAGAAGGGTATAATTATATGACCTGGAACCTTTTGTTGTTTCTTTTAGTTGACCAGCTAAACAATCTTAGGTGTTGTTTGATGAATTGTAAAAACTGCATGTTGGTGTTTAAGACATATCAGTGTTTACTCTTGCTGATCAAACAATATTCGTTGACATAAATGTCTTTGCTACAATTTGGACAAACAAATATATTATATAAGCCACAGGAAGTATTTATTCCTCTATGTCGTTTCTTTCTGTGAGCAGCTTTTTTTATCAGTGTAATTCTGCTCTTGTTCCCATTAGGGTAACTGAAAGGTAACACCACTGCAGTAAATGGAATTACACCAGATACAAAAGCATTATGTGAGAGCAAAATTATATTTATATGTGGTCTGAAATGCAACTTGATTCTTGGTTTTAAAGAAAAATCAAACCAAACATTCCTAGAAACATGTATAAATGCAACTTTAACAGAAATTGTCAAACTCTTTGTTGAATCCTGCTTGTTACATGGCAACTCCTAAACAGATTTTGCAAAAGGAAGGTCTGGTATAGCATAGACCATATTTTCCCTTTTGTGGGAGGAAACTTTGCAAGATTTTTGCTTTTAAATATTTTATTTGGTTCCTAATGTGGGCTCTCGATCCAAGAAAGCAACTTTATAGTTATCAAAGCACCCATTTGTATATTTTTTTGTTAGAGCATTTCTTCAGATCTTTTCTTCCCAAGTGTTAAAGAGAATTCCCACAAATTCCTAAAATCTGTTAAAATACAGAACAGAGTGCTCACATTGGTATGTTGTATCTTGGCTGTCCCTGGTAGAGAGCCTGTGCATTTTCATCCTGGGTATGCAGAAGAAATTCGATCTGCTGCTGGGCTAAGCACCAGGATTTGGTTGGCTCTAGGACCAATTCTTACATTTCTGCATCGGGCAAACATAAGAATGGACAACACTTGAAATAAAGCCTACCCCAAAGCCTTTCGTGTGGGTATCAGGTTATTTGAAAATGTAACAGAGACCATTCACCATAACCAAGGGTGAGTCAAGGAAAATGGCACCAGAGGGCTCAGAGCAGCCAAGAGGAAAGCTCAGCCCAACCCCGGGTGCATGGTCGGTGTCCCAGCTGCCAGAACGACCCAGGAGAATTTGGGGGAAGTGGGCCAGGAAGCCAGGTGTGGTTGCTGGGAAGGATATCTCCCAGATTAACTGGTGGTTGGCCCTTCAGCTGGCCATGAGAGCCCACAGGTGCTGAATCCAGCTTTGGACCACGGGAGGAGGTGAAGGGAAGGATGACTGACACTGTCACCCTCTAACTCATCAGGCGAATGCTTATATAATGCATGCATGTGAATATAATAGCTGTGGAGCACTCTGCACTTGGTGTTCCTGAGGAGCAGCTGAGGGGATGAGGGGACTTGGTGTTTGGGGAGAATTATTTGTATCCAGGCAGCAGAATTTGCAGACTTGGAAGCTGGGAAATTTGGTGGAAGTACAGGACTTTGCTAACCCCTCAGTGGCCATCGTTAGCATTTCCCAAAACAGGAATTCTTGCCAAAATGGAGAGGATTGCCATAGCCAGTGCCTGGAGCTAAGAAGGTGAAATGCAGACAGGGAGGGAAAAGGTGGGGAAAGAGGGGGTTGCAGTGGGGCGTCAAACAATGGAAAAAAAGTAAAAATCTGAAATTCTGTCTCTGCTCTCAATGACCTTGGGCAAACTGTATAAGCACAGTGCAAAATGAGATAAAAGCCCATTTCTACTGCACTTTAGGAATGATTAGAGACAGTACAGTGCCCAGGTGCCACCATGATGGAGGCAGACACAGACAGGCAGAGCAGCTCCCAGTGGGCTTCGCTCTGCATCTTGTGCTGCCTCAGGAGACCTAAAGATGTAACTGTGGATAGTTTTGTGTATCTGAATTTAATCTTCTCTCTCCTGCCTTCCCCAAATCAGCTCCATCTGATGGTGTAGTACATATTTCCAGCATATTCACCAGTCTGGCAGCACTCCTTTGAAAAAGAGATGCTCTGGGGGGAAAGCACAGCCCAAAGTCCACTTTCCTGAGCAGACTGTGCTTGCTGCATCAGCAATGAGTGACAAGTAAATCAGCCAGTAACACCTGAAATTGCTTCAATGAAGTCTACCAGAACTTGTAAGCCAAAGGTTTCTTTCCTGCTCTAATAAGTGCTTAATAAATAACAATTTCTATTAAAAGAAAAAAAAAAAAAGAAAAAGTAGTGGTCATACAAATAAGACAGTGCTACTGAACAGGAGAGCCTCACGGGGACACACGACACCTGATCACTGAGGCTGCCTCTGGCAGTCAAAGAATCACAGAATCATAAAAAGGTTTGGATTGGAAGGGACCTTAGAGATCATCTGGTTCCAACACCCACAGGCACATCTGGGCTGTGATTCTTTCTATATTAAAAAAGCTCAGTGGTCCCTTCCTCACCTTTGGCCAAGGATTTCTGCTCTTCCCTGGGAGCAGTGCTGATATTCCATGGTGCATGACCACCCTGGGGATCCAAGCTGGCCAAACTCCCTGCCAAACCTGGGAAATGAATTTCCAAATGGTCCCTGGAGGTGTTAGCCCCAGCCTAGAGAAAGGATGTAGGGTGTAGGATAAGGAATATTGGGAAAGGTGAAGTCATAGCAGCCTCAGAGGGGTCTGGATAAGACATCAAGAAAACACCCGAAGAAAATACCTTACTTACTGCTTTTAATCGTGGCTGGTGCTGTAGGTGGTCAGATACAAAAGATTTAAAGAAGAGGACAAGAAAGGGCTGTCTCAAATTGAGCATTTATTCAGAGATGGCCTAAATTAAGCAAAGGACAGGATGTGCAGGATGCTGAAGTCTGTGGCAGACCGGAACCCTCTTGTTTCTGCCTCAGCCTCATCTTCATCACTGCAATGAAAAGTATTTGTGCTCTGCTCAGCGTGGGTGGATTTCTGCAGCCCTCAATGGGATTGCAGGGGGAATCAAAGTGAAGAGTCCTCTTTAGGTCCTCAAGAAATAGAGCTTTCTGCTGGTTAACCATTACTTTGCATTTTCCCTTCCTTACAAAACGACTGAGGTTAAACATTAAGCGCCTGCAGTGAAGGACACCTGTATTTGCTGGTCCCATTATGCAGCTCTACTGAAAAGGCTTTACAGCTGTCTAAATTAGCATAATTAAATCCACATCAATTAAAAAACCTCCATCATCTCTTTCCCCTTCAGATGCAGATAGTCGCATTTGTCTAAGGTGCTAAGTGACAAAGGAACTTTTTAACAGTGGAAGCCCGGGCTGAAAGGAAGAGTAATACGGGTTGTATATTGGCCCAAGGTTCACCTTAACACCAGTGGAAGTGATTAGTGGGTGCTGCTCTGCCTAAAGAGGTAGAGCTGCCTTTTGCATGACAATGATGCCAGGACCCAGAGCCAGGCATTAGAGATGTGCATTTTACAACAGGCTTGGCTTCTATTGCTCCTTTATACCCCATTAATGGGGGGAAACAAAGCCTGGCATGATTTGGCCTATTTCCCCCACCCTACTTTCTTCCCTTTTTTGTTTTTTTTTGGGGGCTTTTTTTTTTTTTTCGGTTGGTTGTTTTGTTTTAGGGTTTTGTGTTGTTGTGTGTGGGGAAGCCCCAGTGACCCCAGGATAGCAGCAAAGGCTGCGCTGTGTGATGCGAGCGAAGAGAATTCCTCCAGATGAAAACTGACATGGGGTTCAGGGGTTAATTTCTGGAACAGGCGCATTTGCATACAAATGAAAAATGATGGAATTTCTGTTCTCCTAAATTTTCAATGTCATCAGCATCAAACAGCAGTCAGTGCTCCCTTGCTGTTTGAAGAATATTCATTACTTCAGAAGAAGGGGCACCTTGTTTGGTATTAATCTCCTCTTCAGTTCAATGACTTAATTTGCTAAACTCCATCTGAAGTGCCACTCACTTTTAGATTTCTCTGCTATTCTTTGTTATTTTTCATAACATATTCTTAATACTTTTTTTATTTGTAAGGGGATACGCGTCCCCAGCAAATGCAAGCAGGAGGAAGGACTGCCTTTATTTATTTATTTAATTTCACCCAGAGAACTCAGCACCCCTCTGAATCATTTGTAACACGTGTTGGTGTCTGCTCGCCTTAAAATTCATGGGGGTTTAGCAGAAAGAAAATAACTTTGTGGACTCAAATGGGAAAACAAACATTTTTTCGTTCAAAACTGACATTTAAATGGACATCTGGCGCCTTGTGCAGCAAGGTTATGGGGTGTCATGCCTCTAACAAAAGGTAACAAGCAGCTAAGTGATTAATCCCCCAAAGAAAATCACAATATTCTTTTAGTTCCTGCCTCTGGAAATTCTCATCTGAAACCGCAGTGGCTGAAGACGTACTCGAGGAAACTTTTGTGCTAGCTCTTATTTCCCCATTGTCCTCTCCGTGTCTGCCAGGGGCCTGAGGAAGGATCCCATTTCCCTCCATTTTTGCCCTTCATGGTTATAATTCTTGTCCCTGAATAGGATTATTCAGGGGATCTTTAGATCTTCAGAGCCTGGGGATGCCTCTGGGGAGTTGGCCCAGGGCTCTCAGGTGGCCATTCCCACCCTGTGGCCTGGGTGCTCCTGGCTGAGGGTCCCAGGGGAGGGTGGGTGTCCCTGTGGGATGGGAGCCATCCAACTCATGTGCAAGGGCTTAAAAAAACTCTCAAAGTCAGGATTTGCCCCATAACCTTTTGTTTTTGTATGTCCAGGGCTTTCTGAACTTTACAGTCAGGCTTATTCTTGATTCTCAAAATAATGGGGGTTTTTGTTTGTTTTTTAATTATTAATCAGATCTGATTTTTTTGGCATGAGCACTTATGGAAATGAAGCAATTGCACTGTCTGTTCTTCTGTCTGTCGCCCCTACTAACTTTTGAACCTCTTTGCCAATATCTCTCCAGTTTGTTAACAGGCTACAGAGCTCAAAGGTGTGAAGTGCTTTCCAGTTTTATTTTTTTTCCTTTCATATCTAACTCTGAAATGGTAACGTTTACTGTTGGAAATAGTACAGACAGCTAAGCTTTTCTCTTTTTTTTTTTTCTTTTTTTTTTTTTTGTGACTTGTAAAGGGGAAAAGAGGTGATCTGAGGATTAATTCCCTGTGTGTCTCTATGAAGGCTGTTAGCAATTAACCAACTCACTCCGGATGCCTCCAAGTCCAGCTGAGTGAGGTTCAAGATCCTTGGCAAAAAAAATATCAAACAACAAACTATGTACACATAGTATATACAAACAACTTGCATGCAATTGCCTCTTGCTGCCTTCTCTTCATGTAACATTTCTTTAAACTGAGAATTTTGTGGTTTTTCCATATTTATGGAGTGTGTCACTCAGCGGGGCTGTAGTCCTGAGCAGGACCTTGAGCACTCGAAAAATAAAAATAAACAGGGGCTGATGGGGGGGGAGTTGCATTCCTACCTGGAGCATTAAGTTAAGAGTGTCTAAGGGCCTTGATCCTCAGCCCCAGCCAAGCTGGATTTAGCATAGGTCATATTAAGGTGGGGCAAAGGGGGCTTTGTGTCATTTTTAGATCCCCTTATCCCAGGCTCTGGAGCCCTGGTGTGATGGATGTGCTGGGAGGTTGGGATGGCAGAAGGGCTGGTGCAGCTGGCCCAGCGCCATCCAGAGATCCTCTCCACCAAGGGCAACCCGGGGGTGATGGGATAAGCCAGCTTTGCCAAAGGCAGCTGCTCTGGGAGCCCGGATCTGCCTCGTTATCCACAGAGAATATCCTCGGCACACAAAACTTTCTCTGTGGGAAGGCTGGGGTGTGGGAATGGATCCTGCGCTGACACGACTGTGATGAGCGGGGAGATGCTCCCCTCCAGTGCAGCTTGTTGCTGTCGGAAGAACAAATCAAGGAATTGTCAGATAAAGCCGAGAGAATCAGTAAAAATCAGCGACATCCAGAATTCAGGGCCAAAGACTTACAACTGCCCCTGTCTTGTGCTGTGAAATCCTTCTGCCGGGGAGGGGGCTGGATTCCTCCCGATTCCCTTACGTGACAAAACACAGGCGGAAAAGCGACTCTCGCGAATGCCTTTGTGGTGGAAGGCTCAGGATTCTATCTGAGGATCTGATTCTTAGTCACATCTGTCTGTCTTGTTGTATGAATATTGATAATGAAGTCAGAAAGAGAGACTTGTCATCCTAAGTGCAGCAGACTCTGGCACTTGCCTGCTCAGGAGGAGGCGGCTCTGCTGCTTCGCTGCTGTCGGTGGTGTCGGTTTGTTGAAATAATATGTCTCTGCCAGCTGAGAATCTGGCCTTGAAATGAGAAAAGTTGAGATTCCCATTGTTGAATTAGTTTGGCCACATTAAAAATACGTTGCTCTAGAAATGTGTATATGAATATGCTAATGTTTATTTTGCTAAATGTGCTTGCCAGGATGTGCCATGTGGCTGAGTTAGTGTTACTTTAAGAATCCTAATTTTTTGCCTTTTCAGACTTTGGATCTTTTAAACTTGTAAACACAGCATTTTGCTGGCAAAAGCCTCTATGATTTTATGCATACAGCTGACTTTTATCTTCACTTTTTACATCACCTTAATACTGAGAGAGAGAAAGCACTCATCTGTTTATGATAAGTTTATCAGAAATACTCCAAAGTTTTCCATGACTAAGATATTATATTGTTACAGTGGCTTGCTACAGGGTAATTTCTAGACAACAAACAGAATATTTCAAAGCCCAGATGTCCTGTTTAGACAAGGGGGTTTATATTGATTAGGATCTGCTTTCACCTAACATCGTGTAGTAAATATCACAAAGACGTAATTAGAAAATTTGGTACAATATTTAGTCCTAGTCCCTGTGTGCCAGAATTGTTTGACTACTGAGAAACTGGAGCTTGTTTGCATCCCAGTGTGTTGTGAAATGCAAACTTCAAAGAAAATATTATATCTCCCAACTCCAGCTCGTGAGAGTCTTGGAAGTATAATACAGAAAGGCTTAACAATCCCTGCTGAGGAAAGGGCAATTTGACACTGAAACTACTGTTAAAGCACCGTTGACACTCTGGTGGGCAAAAAGTGCTTATTAGAGGAGTCTAGTTACAGTCTCAGGAGCCAGGCAGAGAAAACGCACCCGAGTCATTGTGAAAATTGGCAAGTTGCACCAAATAGATGTGTTTTGTGTATGTGTCTGTGCTATTTTTTTTCTCCCCCTCCTTAACTACACGTATCTCCATGTTTGCTTCGTAGGCTTTCCATAAGATTGGGGCCCTTGCGATATTCAAATAAAATATTTAGATTTGCAAAACTTCTGGAAGCCAGATTTTAAGGGAAAAAAGAAGTTTTTTGTCAGATTGTCAATGTCTGAATTTCATCACAATCTGTTCAGCTGTTTGTTGCAGGCAGGCGTAAAACATAGTGGGTAAGTGTGTGTTTGTACTTCTTATACATATTGAAAGAGGGCTGCCTAATCCCCTTGATGAGGAAAGCTCTGTAAATTATATACATCTGCAGGCACTGTTCATGGGTAGTACAGAAGCAGAGAGGCAGATCAGCAATTTGAGGGAGCAAATAAGAGTTTTATCACAAAGTCGGCGATTGGGACCCTCAGAGCAGCCCAGCCTCCTGGTGATGTCATTTACTTGTGGGTTTGTTTGGGGTTTTTTTTGAATGACCCGAATGTTCCGCCTTAAAATCTTTGCCTAGGAGGCCCTTCTATGCACCCAGGATTTCTGGCAAGAGAAAAAAAAATATTTGCTGATGACAGCTCTGAATATATTCTCTTTAATTGTCACTTATGTCTCTGTCCCATCCTCTGCACCGTGCTAAAAATAGTAGTTTGGGTTGATGGTTTCAACACCATCTAATGTATGTATATTATTGCATACAAAACCTACATAAAAATGTCAGGAATGAGACCTAACCCAGGAATAAAATTGAAAATCACAAACATGAGAGAAGACCCAAATAATGAGGGTGTTGCAGGGAAATGTTGTATTGATGTCTCTGTGTAAATACATGCAGGCAGAACACTAAAAATCCCACCACCTTCCATGCATAGAGGATTCCTAGAATAATATTTGCCTATTTTTTTGTAAATATGTAGGTAGTGTTTATATTTATCCTCAGCCTTTCCCTCTTTCCTTTAAGAGTGTGATTTGATAATTATGCTACAACACTTGTAAGGTAAGTGCAGGGCATATTTTCCTGTCCATTTTGCAGAGGATAAATTTCTCCAAATCGTACAGCAAGTGTCTGGCAGAAGTGAGACTGACACCAAGGATAAAATCCCTTTGATTTCAGTGAGGCAAAGATTTTATTCCAGGAGTTTTGTCTCCACTTCTCCACTCTGTCTCTTATGCCCTGGGTATTCTGGGCTTTTGTTGCTACTTGATCCAAGCCTTGGCTCATTGGGTTAAAGGAAAGTCTGACAAAGAGGCAGCAATGGTAGTGTTAATGTGACACTGTAGTTATGGTTTTGTCAGCATTTCCATTATAAACTTCTGTTTGCAGCAATTATAAATCAGCCATGAAAAAAAAAAAAAAAGGAAAGAAAAGAAATCACTGTGAAGTAAAACTTGGCATGCCAGAGTCCAGGAGGGAATTTTGAGCTTTTGGAAATAATGGCTTCTGATTACCATAGACAGGCATGACATGATGTGCAAATATACACTCCACATTGCACTGGAAAAAAATCAGAACAAGTGTCACCACTTTGTCATGGCCAAAGTGTGAGGGAAAGAGGGTCTTCCTGACTTTTTGGAAATGCGAGAAATATTTTATTATTCTCAGAAACCTCCTATTAATGCCCTTAACTACTCCTTAATTTTTCCTGTTTACTTTGTATCGTCCCATGTCAGGGAAAGAGGATGGCTGGCTTTGGGGTGTGCAGTGGATCAGGCAGTCAGCTGGTGTTGATCATCATCACAGCTCCACCCAAGTCCAGTGAAGTGAGGTTGGCTTACATCAGCGGACAGTCTGGCTCCATATCACCTTTCCACAGCAGGCTGAGGCATTTGCTACCCATTTGGAGCCCTAGTTAGTGTTTGTTTAACTTTGGAAGTCCATTCTGCCATACTGATTGAATTCCAGTGGTGGGATAGGCACAAACTGACTTGAAAGTGTTTTTGCTGAGGACGTAGTTCGTTATTTGGAAGTTGCATTGTGCTGATATTTACTATATTGTATTCCAGGCTTTTTCCTGCTGCACAGCAGAGCGATGGAGCAGTTGCTGCTCAGCCAGTTTACAACTGTCAGGCCCGTCCAAGAGGCTGCAACCATTCACCTACCCTGCACCCAAACCATGATTTTGCAGGATGAAGCTGAGTCACTGCCCATTCTGGGTCAGAGCTCTGGGCTGAGCTCCCTCCTGCATCATCATCGCTCGTGAGTCAGGCGAAAGACGAGCTGCTGGCTCGTGGGAGCAGCATTCCCCAGCAGCCCGGCTGGAACCCGAGTCCTTACTTCTGAATTCAGCTTGGAAATAACGACAGCGCCTCTGCAGCTTTGGCTTTCGGTGGTGCTGCTAATAACTGAGTGCTAAATGTGGAGCAGCTCTGCAGGGGTGTCCCAGAGTCGGGTTACGGGGAGCAGGCGTCAAAACAAAGGTGTGGCAAACTCGGGGTAACTCGTTGAATTGCGCGCCGGGGTTGGGTGTAGGGAGGAGAAGCAGCAAAACTCCTTGCTGGGGTTTTTTTAGATGTGACATTTCAGTGATGTACCAACAGAGGAAATTTTGCTTGCAGAATCCTGTGAGCAAAACACTTCTGAGAATGTATGTATACAATTGTTTAAAAAAACACAGGGTTACTGACACAGATGCCAATTTGGTAGGGCATATGGAACATTTACACTTGCCTTTTTCATTCTTTCTTGCTACAGCTGGTACTGATTTAGTATGTGAAATTTTACTAGCAGGAGTGCTAATCAAGACAGAGATTTCTGTGAGGATTTAGTCATTTATGTGGAGGAAAACTATGGGTATCATTAAAAAGTACAAGATCATCTTTGAGAGGAGCATTATCATTAGCAACCTAATTTTTAAAGCAAACAGGGGGAAAAGCCTACTGTATATCCTCAACAGCAGTGGCAGCAGCAGCAAATGATGTTCTTGTAATATTCAGTCATGTCACCTCTCTCTAAGTTTGAGCAAAGAGAATTTGAAATTCACTTGAAAAAAGAAGGCAATAGATGCTCCAAGTGCTTTTTCAGCCAGTGTGATAGCCTGTTCTGCTACATCAAATGGACATGGCTGGGAATGGGATTAAATCCAAAAGCCACATTCAAATTTTGGATCTGTGTTTGAATCTGAGGCCTCCATTCAAACCTAACTCTGTGATGGGGCTGCCTTTCACCATCTTGGCATTTGAGAAAGGGCCAACAGTATCCCACATCTAAAATCCAGAGTTCGTAAAAGTTCCCTTCCTTTTTTTCAGGAATTGCAGTCTGGGCCTGGAATGGAGACATTCAGATATTAAATACCAATTTTGGCCAATTTCTGACGGGACAAGAAATACCATATTCCACCAAGAAGGCAACGAGAGCGTGTTACTTGTCCAAAGAGGTGATTTTTGCGTTACACAGGGTGTAAAAAATTATGCCTGGATTTAACTGCTGCTTCCTGCCAAGATTATTCCAGTGCAAACAGCAAGAGAATAACTGCTGTGTGTTAAGTGTGCTGTACAGGTGGCCCAGTGACAGGGGAGACCTGAGCAGTAAAAGCCAACATCTGCGGCCGGAGGTGCCTGAGCGCGGTGGAGCCACGTGATGCTCCCCGTGGTGGGCAGCCAGCTGCCCCTCTCATGGCTCTGCCCTCATGGAGAGATGTGAGAGCAGCTCTGGAGTGCTCCCCCTGCCCTTTCCTTGCTGCTTTCCCAGCTAGTTTGGGGACTATGAGGGAAGACAATGTGGGGAGAATGCTGGGGTGATGCCCCCGGGTGATGGCGTTCTGAAATGTCTCGAGGTTTGCTGGTCGACACACACAATAAATAAATACCTGCCTGCAACTGCACAGGAATTCATCCCAGCTTCTCAGGGATTGGCTTCATGTTGAACTTTCTGAATTCATCACAGCTTCTCAGGGATTGGCTTCATGTTGAACTTTCTGAATGTCTTTGCAAGCTGCTCCACTTTGCCATGACAGCCACTCTTTCCTGAGGCAAGATAACACTGCGGAGGGTTTGGAGAAAAAAATCAAGGCCCCTTCATTTTGCCTCAAGAGAGGCATCCCAAGTGCCTCTCTTGTTGGGAAAGGTAGTAAATTTTAGGCAGATCCCAGATATCACTGGATTCAGTAGCTTTACTGCAGTGCAGATGGGAGAGGTCTCCTTTGACCCCTACAGGTAATGGCTTTCTTGTGGAAACTTCACAAATGCTGCAAGGTTATCTCACGTATTTTGGGATCTACCAGGGCTTAAACTCTTGAAAGAGCCCTGCTAAGTTGGAATTAAATCCCTTTTTTCACTTTCACAACAGCACATTTCGTTTAGTTATGACTAAAAATTTCCTAACATTACTATTTTCCAATATCCCACCTTTTTAATCACGAGCAGAAAAGCTGAAGACTTATTGTAGACCTAAAAAGAACTACATGACTCCTGGATCCCAACAATGACAATTTTCACTTAAAAGGCTTTTTTTCCCAAAATACATATACCACTAAACGTGATATCTCTGGGGGGCAGGGAAATGGCCATCAGGCTAATTAGCTCAAGGCAAGCGAAACCATAGGGAAAAAGGAAAAACAGCATTTATGTTGGCTTGAGCATTGCTGCTTACACTAAAACTGCTTGGATGTCTGTGAAAGCCATGCAGAGGTGCTTCTGGCTTTGTGGGCTGTGGGAGTGGGTCAGCTTCTTGTCTGATAGCATCAGGGCATCCCAGACCTGATGCTGTCAGCATGGGAGCTCCCTTCTCCAAAAACCTCAAGCATTTGACCTGTGTTGTTACAGCTGTCCAAACTTCCTAGCATAGCAAGGTGAAAGAATCTAATACTGGGTCAGAGCAGGAATATCACAGGATTTGCCTCTGCCTCCCAGAAAGAAAATGAAGTGAGTCATGATGGAGATTTCACTGTTGCCATCAATAAGAACAGTTACATCACCAAAAATGCGCAGTGCAGCGAGCTGAAGTCTTAGACAGTTTGTGATGTTTAAACATCTTAAGCACTGTTGAGCGTTTTCTCTACATTTCTTGATATGGCACTGTGGTTTTATTTAAGCAATCCCGAAAATCGTGGCCAGCTGCACCATCTGCCAGAGATGATGCAGGATGGGTGCCTCCAGCATGTCAGCGCTCAGATGTCATTTAAAAGGGAAATGCTTTCTGTACTGGGAAGAGGGCAGAGACAAAGAGCCTGGGCAGGCAGCAGCCTGTGCTAAGTGGAAAGAAGAATTGATACCTTTTCTAAGGCCTGACCCGAACATCTGAGTTCCTTCCCTTGGGGTTTCTCACGTCCAAATGTTCGTTTTTTTTCTTTCTTTTTTTTTTTAAGAAGTGTGTGTATGTCTGTCTGGTTTTTTTTTTTTTTTTTTTTTTCTTGGCACTGACAGATCCAAAAAGGTTCTGAGAGATAAAGACCCCTCTGATGTTGAACAGGTGGCTTGTCCAGGCCATCGAGCACGATGGTGGCTGTGAGAGCAGAGCGCGTGGCGGTCCCACCTCGGCGCGGGGGCGCGGCGGGGATGCGGTTGGCATTTAAAGGTCAGTCCTGGCAGGTCCTCGGCGCGTTCCCAGCAGCAGGTGACCTCCGTGACTGCTCTCCCCATCTCACACATCCGCCTCATCAAGGAGCCAGGCTGCACCTTTATGAAACTGTTTGCAGAAGAACGAGGCGTGATCACAACTAAGCTGAAGGGTGTCATATTCACTTTACCACCGACATGAGGACCAGTGGTTGAATATTCGATTACATGTCAGTCACAGCACATTAGGCAATCTTCCAGTCTGCCAGCTTTGCCCTTCCCAGCTCCCAGCTAAGTGTCATCAGGAAAGAAGTAGCACTGTGAAGGCAGGAATTGGCTTGCTCCGGGAGGTTTGGTCTCCATGAAAAATGTCCTCTCTTATCATTCCAGTGAGTCTATTGTTTCCCCCATGCTCTGGAGAGAGGAGGGTTGTTCGTGCCTCCTGACTCCACTCATGGTGCAGTTGCTACTCAATTTTGTCTCTAGATCCAAAGGTATAAATGTGTGCAAAAGCAGCAAATGTTGTACTGAAAAATTAGGGAGCCTGTCATTCCAACTACATTACCAAAAATATTCTGCTCTTTCAAATAAAGTGGCTATAAAAACTTGTTGCTCTGACCAAGCATTTTCTGGACTGTTTTGCTTGCAAATTACTGAGTGAAAATATGCTAGGAGTGGAAGCTAAGGACTGTGGACAATTTCCCACTTTGCTTAAGCCAGAAAAATCCCATCTCAGCTCCAAGAAGGAAACTACTTTCCAAAATCTCACTCAGAAAGTCCCAGTTCAGCTGGAACGAGCTGCTCCGTTTGCACTCAGTGGTTTCTGGAATAATAAAAAGCCCTGTATGCCCATGCCGGCAAGCACAAGCACCAAAGGATAACGTGGGTAGATAATTCCCTTTTGGAATTGGCATTAGGGGCTTATTATGGTTTTTGTTAGGCCTGTTAGCACCAGCTAGGTGAGAAGTAAAAGGGTGGAGTTCCCACTTTGCATCTTCTGCTCCCAAGATAGAGCTGCGCCTCCTGTTTGGAAAGTTTCAAAGTGAATTTGAAATCAAAGGAGACAACACTGCCATGACTGGGTGGGACATTCATAAGCAGAACTTTAGCTTTGTCTACTTTGATTTCAGATTCACTTTGAGTGTTTTTCTGACAGGAAGTGCAGGCATCACAAGACTCTTGGTAGCAGCATCACCATTAACTTTCCAAGTGACCCCTACTATTTAGCTGGAGAGACAATAAGATTGTGGTGGGTGTCAATGGGAATAACCTTTATGATACTTCCAAAGCTTCAATTCTGTCCTCAGGCTCCACAACTCCAAGAAATACTTAGAGGGAGAGACTGCCTGCAGAGTGAGGAGTGCAGTGTGATGGATGAAACAATAAAAATGACACCGCTGGTAAAACTGAAAGTTTATGTGTTGTGCCTATGATTGATGTCAGGGTGGTGGCATCCGGACCCTGTGTCATATTACGGGTGCAGCGTGAGACCCTGTGTGTGGCAGGATGGCTGCACCCATGGCTGGTAAGTCCAGGGAGGTGAATTTGGCCTGCCTGGTGTATGGTGAAAAGAACACCTCCACGAGGAATTGTCTGCAAGGATTGAGGGCAGCTCTCAGCAAAAGAGTGAGGTGGAAAGTGCAGGTCTCCATTTTGGATTGCTCTTGGAGAAAATGGCTGTTTTCCCCCTGCATCACCCTGCTCTTCCTTGCCCATGTTTGAAAAGGGCATCCTGAGTGCTGACAGCAGAGCTGTTACAGACAGAAGGGCTGGGCTGAGAGCAGCCAGGGAAATGCACCTTACTTTTAAAAAGAAAGATGTGCCTTGACAGCTTGCCAAATGCCACATCTGCCTCTCTTTGCACCTCTGTGGGTGAAGCTGAACAGCAAGGTGGTGAAGATGAGAGAACTTATCCATTAACTGTGTGAGATCCACTCTCTCCTTTCCTGTACAACAGCTGTAGGTGATTCCTGACTGGAAGGACCTCCTGGAAACCCCATCTGCAGCACCTGGGGGGAGGCACAGCTGCAAGCTCCCTGTGGTGGGGTGAGGAGGCACCACACCACCAACACCTCAGATGGGCTGGGAGGAGGCTGGGGAGCATGGGCACTGGTAAATGGCTTCATTTCCCCCTCCACTTCCCCCCACCATTGTTGGTTGTCTTTGCTGCTGGAAATTTTTTCATGTTTCATGATGTCTCCCCATTGGGGAATGCTGATGAGGACATGCAAGCCACAATGATCTTGGAATTGGTTGTTTCTCAAGAGCTGAATCTGTCCTTCAGTTAACCAGGCAAGTCTAACTTGGTTTATCTGATTAGGTGGAAGGATTTGGTCGTTGTATCTCTAGTGTTGCATTTTCATTTCCTGCTCACAACGACACTAAATCATAACCTGCTGGTCTGCAGGTATCTTGGTGGGAATATTTTGCCTGTGACACTGGGTCTGTATTTTGCATGCAGCACATTGGCATTGTGTAAGTGTTATGAACAAGTTCTATTATCTTTGAAGCCACAGAAACAACAGTTATAATTATAGTCTGAAGATGCTGTAGTGTTTCAAATGTGCCTGCAGTAGTAGTGCTGTGATGAAAACACAGTGTGTCCCTGCAGCTTTTGCTGTGTTCAATGACATCATAATTATGTTGCATTCGAGCTTATACTTCTGTCCTTAAACACAAACAGCTTGTGTGAAATCTCTTGGGTTTTCCTTCTCATTTCTTGAGATAGTCCCTGGACTTAAATTAGTTGAAGCAGTGAATAAGGTAGTGTGGTGCATTTTATAGGCTTTGTCTTGGGTTTTGCTGTGGATAAGTTGTAGGTAGTTCGTGTGTGGGATTTGAAAAATGAATGAATGTTGTTTAAAACCTCCAAAAGGGCATCTGCTGCTTGTTGGGCTGTGATTTCCTAGTCCTGGGGTATTTGACAGTCCTGTGATTTGTGATAATGGAATTACTGAAAAAAAAATCAACAAAGACATGACACTGTGAATGTGCAAAACAAAATTTTTATTTCTGGAGTGAGTGCACTTTTAAGGTTGAAATGCCTCAGGCATGTGGCCTTAAGTGTCAATCTACCTGAGCCTTCTCCCAAGTGGAGATGTGTAACCACACCCCAGTGGCACAACTGTGAAAAGCTGTCCAGGCACCCATGTGCCTCCATCTTCTTTAAAGCTGATTTCATGCCTGCTCATGCTTGTTCACGAAGTTCCAAGAAAGATTTTATCTTGTTTCAGTTTTTCATTTAAATTGTCCTAAAACACAAGGAGCTCTGCTTGGATCACACTCACTAGATGCCCAGAGGTTTCAGTTTCTAAAGATGAGTTTTTCAGCCTGAAAATTGAACCTGAATTCCTTGTTGCTCCCTGGGGATAGAGCAGTGTGTCCACATCCCTCTCTCCCATTGGAGAGCAGTGGCATTGATACTGGTGCTGTAGCACTGAGGCAGCCCAAGCACATCTTTGAGCCCATAGCCAGAGGTGTTATGAACACTAGGAACCACAGTAACATCTAAAAATAACCACAGTGAAAAACTGGTTGAAGAATAAGGCAAGAATTTTCCAACAAATATCTAATTACTATATTAAAAATATTTCTTTCATGTAAGACTTAGCTTAACTAACTCTGTAAATTAAATGTGGCATCTTTCTAATGCTTCTCCGAGTCTCTGTGATTGTTTTCATTATTGTTACGATTGTAACTGTTACTAGAATGAAATTATTTACACATAGAGCTAAATGATTATTTTCATTGCTATTCAGCTCCTGGCTGCATTAGACAGTAATGCAGCCACAAAACACTCATCCTCTTCAAAGCTGCAGGTTTCCCCATTTTTGGAGTGCCTGTGACCTGATGTTCCCACTGTTTGTGCATTTAGGGTGTATCAAGTGGAAAATGGCAAATAAAGGGTCCTCTGCCATCACAGCACAGTGGAGCTGCTTTGGGATTTTTTTACTGCATGGTGGGCACTCAACCACTCTCTGCCCACTCTGGGAGCCTTCTCCATGATTGTTCCCACTTCAGGAGGCCCTTTTCCATGTGGGAACACCTGCTCATCCTAAAAAAATGCCCCTTAGTATGTGACTCCATACAGGCTCTACTGGTGCTTTAGAAGCTTCCCTCAAGTTTTAGGACCTTTTTCCTATTTGCCTTTGGTAAACCTGGATAGCATGGAAACATCCCCAGGACAGCAGAGCCTTGGTGTAACCACTGACCAGTAGGGCCATAAAAGCTGATGAGGTGTGTGAGCAGCAGAGCACATAATGACCCTGAGTCCATGGCACTTCATCTTTAACACATGGACAGATACGGTCCAGTGGGTAAAGCACTCATGTGAGAGCCAGGAGAACTCACTTTGGATCCTGGATTGGCCCCTGCCTTGCCTGTGACCTTTTGATGGTCGTTTCCCTACCCATGGCTTTGCTGTTTTCCAGTCTGGGAAGAAGGGGGGAATGTAAGGGTCAGGTGTGGGGGGTTGCCACGCCACATCCTGATTTATGAGAGGTCACAACCATCGTGTCTGAGATCCTAATGGGAGATTCTGGAGAAGTGCAGGGAGCTGGGCAGGTGCTTGGCTGGAGCATAGCTCAATTCAAATCAGCATAGCTCAATTAAAATCAATAGATTTATTTCCATCTGGAGTGATAAAGGCTTTCCCCAGAGTTAGACCACTGGTCCTTAGTATGTAAGAGGAGTTAGGGATGCTGATCCTTCTCTCCCAGGAAAGGTTGTGCCCAAGAACATGAATTTATGGACAAAAGGCTGTGGGATTTGTTAACAAACAAGAAGGATGTGTGGAAGTGAATCTTAGGGCAATTTTATTTAGTAAACATGGAAAATGAACTAGAAACTCTCCAGTTACCTTTGACTCCTTGGCAAGGGCAAATTAAAATTGGCAACCCTCTGTCTAGCAATCTAAAAGCATTAACATCTGCAGAGCTTTTGTTGGTAAATTTATGGAACAGATTGAGTAAAATTGATGTAAAAATGGAGCAGGCTTTGGATATGAGCAACTTTCAGAGTAGATATTCTTTCTGGAATTGGTCCACAGCTTGTGCTAGTTTAGATAAACTTGCCTAGTTGACCTACTTCAAATCCTAACCTGGCTGCTCTTAAAATAATTAAAAAAAAATATCCCCCAGTTCTAGATGCAAAACAAACTGACATAAACCCAATTTTAAAGTATTCACAAAAAAATTATGAAGTGTTTTAAAAGCATTTCAGTTAAAAGAAAAATCACAGCTGAATGCAGGGAACTTTTGCTTAGACTGGGCCTTCATTTCCAAAATCTGTACAGTAATATGACACAATAGACTGAGGTGCTGATTATGCCACAGATAATGTAGTTGTTAATGATCAAGTTAATGTTAAAAGCCATTACTGCTCATTGACATAATTCTCAGAACATTATACTGGAGAAGTGCACCTTTTGTGTAGCAACAAAATGACAAAATTGAAATGTTAAAAGTTGAGTGCCTGAATAATAGCCTGTGAAATCATTTAGACAAGATCATTGTTGTTGCTATTGTAAAAGAACCAGAGAGTGACAGAATGAGACAAAAAAAAGGAGGGGGAGGAAAGGGAAAAAAAAAAATAAAAAGCAGGCACCAGAGTGTCTCTTTCCTGAAGGGAGATGTAAGGTAGAGAGGATTCCTGCTCCTCTGTTCTCTGTCAGCCTCTGCAATTTGGAGGGTCTTCCTCTAACAACAGAGCACCCTCCTCTGGCAGCTCGCCAAAAATGAACGCCTGGCTGGAAGTGCTGGGATGGGGACAGGACCCCTCCTGTAGCATCATCCCAATCCGGGCTGGGAGGCTTCACCGGCACGGGGGAAGAGCCTTTTTCTGTCTGCTTGCCAGGGAAATCTAGGACAGTGGCCCAAACGTTACGTTAAAAAAATTAAAAAAAAAAAATATATATATATATAAATCGTGGAAGTTTTTTGCTGTTTTTCCCTGAGAGGGGGTCCTGTGCGATTGCAGCTGCTTTTGTGGGCTGGGAGTCTTCACCTTAAACCTGGAGGATTTGCAGGTCACTTTTGAAAAGTGTCTGTGCCCTGTGCCACCCACGGGCATCTCTGACTCTCTGGGCTTTAATAAAGCCAAGAAAGAGTGCAGAATTGTGGTAATGGGCTCCGCAACAGACAGACCATTAAACGCCTGCAGTGGAGGGACACTTTACTGAGCAATATACTATACAACAAGCCCGTGTTAAAACATTGACCCACAACATTTGGTCCATAAAAATAGTTACATTCGCAGGGACTCCTGGCAGTGATAGTTTTAATGTAGGGTCTGTGTCATGGTATAAAATAAATGACTTCCAACATTACAGTAAAGGCTTAAAAAGCTCCATTGAAAATCTTTCTGTGCAAAGCAATGAGCACACAGTGCAAGTACCTGCAAGCCATGGTAGTTTCATTCCTGAACCACCCTCAACGATCTCCTTTTGTGCAGAAACACCCTTCAGCCCAAAAGCCAGGCCCTCCCAGCCCTCCTTGCTATCCTTGCAATGTCAGGAAAATCGCTGTGAAAAAGGCATTGAGGGGCACTTCACTGGATTATGTTTTCATCCTGGATATTCCACAAACACGGTTTTCTACTCTTCTAAAGAACCACCTGTATCAATTGGACTTGGTTTGTTTAGCATCTCCCAGCACAAAAATATCACAGAAATCTCACGCAACCTTTTATGAAGCTGCTTCTTTTTATTAAGTTCTAGTAAGAGCTAATAAACGCAAGGAGTTTCAGTGTCATTTAATGCAGTTTACCTCCTTTTCTCCAGCATGAGCCACTTCCAGCCATTTTTTTTGTTTTCAGGTGGGGAGGTTAAAATCCAAGAATGCCCATCTCAAATCAAGAGACTTCTCCCTGCAAGCTGCCAGCCCACCCTCCAGCCTTCACTGTTTTCCTCTGTAAAGCATTAACTTTCCTGGAGGGCTTTGATTATTGTCCCCCTGTGGTTCCTGTAAGCTCCCACAAAAGCATCCAGTACATTCTGTGCCTCCAGTGACTGTCTTTCTCAGGATATCTTACTACAGGGTCTGCTACTCTTGGCACCCTCTTCCTGTGACCCCAGCCACTATTGAATTAAATCTCCTCCATGCTCTGGCTATGAATTGCAGCCTAAAGTCCATAACTAAACTGTGCATGGTATTGGAATTCAGCAGGAGCTGGGGCCAGCGATTAGGGATGGTAGACCCTGCCACTTTATCTGTCATGACAGGAGGGAAATTTTAGGGAAGGAAAATTACTGGCAGGTCACAGTTTGGAAGGAAGGTAGCACTAGTATAGGGCTTCTGCTGTGCTCACTGCTATGGTGTGAAGGGTTGTGCAATTCCTTAGGAAAAGTTAAAGCTCCACAGAAGGGATTAAACCTTCTTCTGCTGCCTCTTGCTGTGCAGATATGGATTTTTTTGTTTTGTTTTTAAGGTATGATCTTCCAGCTTGAAAAAGCAATTTTATTTTCTTCTGTTTTCGGGAAAGATAAATCCGAACAAGGCAATCTTTTTTTAAAATCAGGAAAACCTGTTACAGAGGCAGATCTCCCCAGCTGGAGGTTTTCCATGCAGGTGTCTTCACCTCTCAGGAACAGCCTGTGTGCTGTTGACCTGCCTGGGTGCAGCTGCTCCTGGGGCTGTGGAGAGCAGATGGTGCCCATGGGGCTGGATCTGGGACCCGAGTGCAGGGCTGGGCTGGGCTGGGTGTGCAGAGCACAGGGCAGGTTATCAGTGAGGTGTTTGTGCTGTCCTGGTGATGGTGAAGGGCTGGCAGGACCTTCCCTGTATTTATATCCCACAATATTGTTATTGTGGTAGCCTTCCAATGGAAGAAAGGAGAAATTTTGACACATGCATCAAGTGCAGGAATAAGAAGTTTAATCTGCCCTGGGGACTGAAACCTGCACTATATCTGTCTAATTTTGCCAGCTCTAGTCCATAAACAGCTTGGATGCAAGAACATGTACCTTCCTGTGCACCCTTGAACGAGCAGTACTCAGTAAAAATGAAATTATTGCTCCTGCCAGTTTTCCCGTTCTTGCCATTTCTTTCTTATCTAACTGCGAGCTAAGGCCAGCTGCTCTTCACCTAGATATTTATTTCTCTTAGATACTAATCAGTTGAGTAATACCTGCAACTCATCAAGTGGAGCTGGGAGTTGTGAGAGCCCGACTGTCACCGAAGCCGCCGGTTCCCCTCCTGCCCCTCTTGGTCTCATCTCGCTGCTGGATTAGAGACGAGATGCAGCTGATCCTGAGCAGAGCCAGCAGACTATAATTCTGAGATAAGGGCTATTGTAACATTCAGGGGTCTGTCCTGGAAAAATGCATGAATCTTGCTGAGGTTTTTTTTTTTTGGTTTTTTTTTTTTTTGCTCTGGCTCAGTTTTGAAAGGGCAATTTAGATGTAACTACTTATCCCTCAGCTAGGGAGGCACCACGGCTTGGGTTAAAAAGCTGATTGGCAAAGCCCAGGGGTGCAGACAGAGGTTAGGGGCTCTGTGAGCCTGATGGGTGCTATCTCTTCCAGTAGCCTGCTTTTGGAGGAGGGGGGAGCTTGTATAAAGTGGTTAAAGTATTATGTGAGGAGAGATGGGTTTCTGAAACACTGCCTGAGCCGTGGCAGTTCAAGGTGAGGGAGCAGATGATGTTTCAAAGGAGATGTGGCAAAGGAAATTAAAGAGTCTGAGATGTGTTACGCAGCTGTGCAGGTGGGGAGAGGCAAGGTGTAAGGCAGGCGATGCTGCAAAGCAAGCATAGGCAAATATTAAATAATTGGAATATGTGTATTGTGTCAAATCCTGCACTGATTTTTCATTGCATGTATATGCTTGGCTTGTCCATCTAGGAGCCTTCAAAACCTAGGTAAAATATGAAAGGTGACCACTAAATTGGTCCCTTTCCCACATTAGTTAACAGTTTCTTAAAATGTGTTTAGGTTAAGAATACCAGAAATCATCCTACCTGTGCACACACCGTTATCTAATTTATGCTATGTCCTTTTTTGTTGCTGCTAAAAAGCCAAAATATTTCCTTGAAAGAGATTAGTTCAAAAGAACTAGGAATATTTCAAGGAAATATTTTAAGAACAGGGAATATTTCAAGGAAATGAAACGCAGACAAGATAAAGCAACTCCTCTTCTTCACCCTACACACAAAGCCCCTTGATTAGTATCAGCTTTAACCAAAAAATGTCCATTCTGTCTGGAAGACCTGAGCCCTATGTGTCACCACAGGAGAAATTTAGGTCTGAACCTGGGTTTTTATGGAGAAAGTGCTGATGCAGCTGCAGCACAGCACAGCTTTATGAATGGGGTGTTGATAAGTGTTGTGAGCAGCCATCATATTGGAATTACAGTGCAAACCAGGCATGTGCACAGGTCACTGCTTTTTATGAACACATGTTCCCAGATCTTATGACAAATAGGAAAGTAGCCCACGTTGACCTTTGAAGCCTGTTGCAAAGTCATTGCTGAGCTATTATTTGAGTAGCTTGAGGTAGAATAATGTTCAACTCAGCTTCCTGGAGCTGCATTTGAAATGCAATTAATTGACTG
>NC_135271.1:47114426-47146926 GCF_051311805.1 Agelaius phoeniceus | reverse complement strand
TGTGTGCTTTGCTAGTAATACAGTAGCCTGATTTCCTTCTGTATAAAGAGGAAACTTTCTTACATACCAGAACCATCACAATAAAGAATTATTGTTTTAAGGATGGGGTGTGGGTGAATATTGCTCTTATTTTTTTCTACGCTGTCTCTAATCAAATGTAATCACCGCAGCATGTGTTATTGATTTGGTAATTGCTTCTTGAATGGTTTGAGCCCCAAGACTGCTGCACTTGCGAGGATGTCATTTGGGTTATATATATGAGCTAATGGGTGATGTATCTTTTTATTAGGAAAGCCCTCTAAAATCTCAGTTAAAGATGACTTGTCCCAGAAGGCCTGGTTGGCAATGCTTTACAAAGTGACTTGACAGAGGTCTTTCACCTATACTTCCTTTGTGGAGTTTATTTCAGATGCCTTTGTTGTTCACTGTAAGGAGGTGAGGCCAAAGGTATGGATGCTGTCCATGTAATTGCTGTGGTTATGGTGTCTGAGCTGGAGCACGTGGATTTGATGCTTCAAAAACTGGCTGATAAGGGCTGGTTGGTTCCCAAAACAGGCAAATTGCCTCTGGATGCTCACTGAACATCATTTAGTGTGTGTCTCAGGCTGGAAAAGCTCCTGTTCATATGGGGTAAAAATGGGGAGGTGGATAAAGGAAGGAGAGACTGCATGGAAATTGTAAAGGGATGTGCACACAGAATTTCCCTCTGTGGAAGGAAACAATTTCTGCAAGGATAGGGAGGGATTTAGGTTATCTTGTGTGACTTCTAGCACAGCATCACTTTCATCAACCATAAAATGCAGCTTGAGGTGTCAGTGAAGCCTGAAGTGCAGCTGGGACTCAAATTTATGGTACATCTGAAGACTTGGAGTGGGGTTTGATGAAGTATTGGCATACTGGGAATCCTAAGAGAGAGATCCTGCCTAGCTTGGGTGGTCTCTCCCCTCAGCATGGTGCCTGCTCTGCATCCCTGCAGTCTTGTGTGATGGCTGATCTGGTCTGGTGGCTCACAACTGCCAGGAAAAGTTGGTCCTGCTGCCCTGCCTGCTTTGGCTGTGCATTCCCATGCTCTATCCTGCATGAGGTCTGGTCCCTATCCAACCCCTTGGTGGTCTGGTTCAGCACGAACAGCTCTGAGAAAAGCAACCCAGCAAGGAGGGCTGGAAACATGCAGCTGGGACTAGGAGCTGAGTTGGACCTCTAGCAGGAGCAGTCTAGGAGGGCTCAGCTCCCTTGGGAAGCCTCACACTCCTGATATCCTGAAGCAGATGTGGTTGTGCTGCTTCATCAGCAGGTCTGAGCTCCCTCTTCTAGAGTATCCCATGGGAATACTCAAGGCATCCTTCTGGAGACATGAATTAACACAGAGCTCTGATCCTCCTTTGAACACCTGGAACATCCTATTTTTCTTTTCCTTAGCAGCTTTCTTTTAACACAGTCAGAGGGAGTGAGAATGAGTTCACCTGACTTCAGAAGTCTACATCAGAGCTCATTTGGCCTTCCTTTAAACCAACAGGGAGAAATAGATCCTTCAAAATGCATTTCATCTGGCCTGGTTTTATATCTAGTTTAGGATGAGGTTAATCCCACATTAATGGCATCTCCTTTTCTAGCCTGACTCTGAGAAGAGCCCAGCTCAGATGTCTGCAAGATAGACATCTGCATTTGGTCACATAAATCCCACCCGTAGAGCCGCTCCACTAATGTGATGAACCCAGATGAATGGCTTCAATTAATAACAACAATAATAATGTAGACTCTACAGTCTAAATATAGAAAATCATTTCAGTTCAGTTTTTTTTCAGATGTAAGCCAGATCTTCCCTTGGTGTTGGGCAGATTATTTTTGACTCAAGTGAGACTCACGGTGAGTAGTTGGTTGCAGTGATCAGGAGCAGTGGTGTTACCTCCTTCAGGCAAACTAAACAAATATGCTCTTCCTGCTGATAGGAATAGGAAAATCTTCCAAGGTGAATGTTTGGTTTTGTCCTTTTGAGGGAGATTGGAAAGCAGTGCCTCCGTTGAAGATACCCTTTGTAAAAACACAATGGTTGCAACTTTGTGTAACTGCTCACGACCCCCAAACTCACTCTTTATTAGTGTTTCTCATTCAGCTCAAGCTGAAGCAAACAAATGAAACTAATTACTCTTGAAGTTGGGTATTGCCTTCTTGAGCTTTATGAGCCTATTTTTCTGAAATTAGAAATTGCCTAACTATGTGGAATGGTTCCAGCAAAACTGTTTCCTACAGCCACAATTTTTGCAGTCACACAAGTGTTTTGTGGGCTACCTTTGGGTAGGCAGCAGTGACATCCAGTGGCCAGCGACCTGATCACAGGTCTTCTCCCAGAACCTGTCTCACCTGGGACATCCCTCCCTTGGGTAATGTTGTGAGAGCCCATTGAGGTTTAATACACTCCTTCTACTCAGTGTTTTTTTGGGTTTTTGTTGGTTTGATTTAGCGGGACTTTTTTGTCTGAGAGGTTCTAAAATCCTCAGGTAGATCTTCGCCAAAACCCCAACAAGGACTATGGGAATCTACTGACTAACTACCAAAAAAAAGTTTTAGATTGTTGGTTTCAACAAGAAAGCATTTTGATATGGTTGTCCACAGACATGGATGTTTAAATATGTGATGAAGGACAAGGTGTGGATATTGATGTTGGAAGAGTTTGCCCTTCTTTGGGTTCTCTACAGACAGAACACAAAGAGCCTATGGGAAATGGAGCATAGCAATAGAGACCCTGCATGTATTGTTTTAGTATTAGCTTCTTTATTTTCAAGGCAGTGAGTCTGATCCCAAGCAAGTCAGTTCATTGCAGACTAAGAATGAAGACCGTGGTTCTCCTTTTTAATTCCTAAGAATAAGCATGTTCAGGATTAGATCCACAGTTATGCACCTCTAATTGCAGGAAAATCAGTTGAACTGGTGGTGCATGTTCAGATGACTTGTGGCACTGCCATGTTCATATGGTCTCTGAGCCTTTCTAAACCAGGGACCCATGGTCCACCTTAACTTTAAATAGTTACTCCTTTCAGTTATGTCAGCTACTTAAATTTATTTGCAGGCAGTCAATTCATATTGATCATAACTCGACCTTTCAGTGACCTTGAGCAAAGGTACTCTGTGACTGCTATAGATATTGTGATCAATACTGGAGAGCAATTGACTACACCTAGTTACTGATAAATGAAGTTTAAAAAAAAATTCAAAAGTACACTGTTTTCAGAAACAAAGATAACTGCTCATTTAGTCTGCTGTTTGTGAAGGTTTAATATTGATACATGAAGTTATAATGACATCCTTGGGCATTCTCAAATGGTGGAAAACAATAGGGTGCAGAGTCACTGTGGCACATTAAGGAGAAAGAATCATTAGTTCCCAACTTCAAATAAGAAATTTCATGATATTTATGACAACAACACTGAGAACAAACACACTTAGCGGCGCTCATCGGAGAAGGCATGTATCAAACTGTGCCTCTTTTCTTTATGTATGAGCCAGGTCTAGTGAAATAAAGCACTGCATTACCGTGAACAGAACAAAGCCTTTAGTGCTACTTATTCTACTTTAGCACCACTCTCCTTTGCACATTTGTGCCTGAATTGAGCATCCCCAGGTATAACCAACTGTAATCACGAGGAAGAGATCACTGTGGTCTCAGCACATCTGCTACACATTGATACCCCTCCCCACACTGCCTGAAGTTGAAAGGGAAGATGCGAGGGAGGTTTTCCCCTGATATTCCTCTCACTTAGCTCAGAGTCCCACTGAGCAATGGGAGCTAAGTACCAGCAGCTGAGACAGAAAGTCCATTGCAAAATGGTAGCAGGCTGCAAAGGAGGGTGGCTTTACCCCCAAATCTACTGGTTTCTGTGCAGGAGAAGCCTCTCCAGTGTCTGGCTGTGAGGTGTGATGCCCACAGGATGCTCTGGGGACATGGGAGCAGAAAAGCTCACGAAGGTACGAGTGAAGCTTACCAATACCAGTGGCCCTGAGCTCACTTTCTGTCAACGCTGCTTGCAACACAGTCTGGGTCTGGCATTTTACATGTTTTGGGGTTTTTTAGGAGCAGATTTCTACATGTGTGACATTCTTTACAAAAGAAATTAATTAAATGGTGGGACGGTTCTAGCTACACAAATCAGAAACAGGAGGGGAAACGTTCTGCAGGCACAGACCTCCCATAGATCTCCCCGTGCTCTTCCGCCTTTCCCCCAGGCGCTTCAGTTTCTCTGCCCATTCCTGAAGTTAATCTCCTGATCACATTTCTTCAGTCCCATACTGTAAGTGTGCTTTTTCTTTTTCTTCCCCCCCTACCTCCCTGTTTTTTTTTTTTTTTTTTTTGGTAGAGACAGTGTCTTTCTGCAGTCTCCCTCTACGTCAGACTCTTCAGTCAAGCTATTTATTAATAAACTGATGTTTTCAGTGAGCTGGCACATCAATACACTACAGAGTGGTTCAGTTAGCCAGCATTCTGGGAAATCCTTTTGCTCTATTGAAGAACTGTAAATCTCCATTATTGCTTTCCATAGCACAAATAAAGAATTGCCTCTTACCTTTGCAGCATTCTCTTTGCTAATTTTTAAGGGTGAATGCATGCATAGTCCCTAGAAAAGTGGATCTGCTGGTGCCTAGCCTGGATACAAGGCATTTATTGGGCTTTGGGCTGGTTATTTTTTGGTATAGCTTCAGCTGCTACCTGGAAAATCAGCCACAGCAAAGGGAAGCCAGGGTGAGCGCAGCAGGAAGCAATATTGAAACATTTGGATGAAAATAATCATCAAGACTTTAGGATTTTTTCCAAAACGAACCCAAACTGGAGGCTTTGCCGATTAGCCCATGACTGATTGAAGAGGTATGTCACCTGCTACTACATGGCAGCACATCCCATCACATTACAATTGCCTGCCTGGAGTCATTATGGTGTATTACATCCTTTTGTTATCAAACTGTGTCATGTTGCATCACAGTCAGGAGCAGCCGGATGGGGACGTGGCTGACACGTTGCCTGTAACAGATGCAATGAGACACAGCTTCCAAAGCACATACCTGCTTTTAGTCAAGGCTCAATTTGCTCTCAGCGTATTTTGACATATCTGGAGAGGGTTTGAAGTCTCAGGTAATCCCCTTCTGTGTTTTCCAGCTCTCACTTCAAGGCACAAGTCTTTCTGTTGGACCAGGGAGAAATGCAAGCTTTAGATTTCTTGGCTTGTTGCAGCATCATCAGATAGGTATGAAAACTTGCTCAGTCTAGTTAGTGCAATAAATGCATGATATCTGGGAACATTAGGCACTCTGGGAAGGTTCTTTTTAAAGCATAATCCCCTAAGCTTAAAAAATAAAAACTACTTCTAATTCCTCTTCAAAAAAAGTGTAAAAATTGAGAAACTATGGTATAAGTACCAAGACTGGGCTTCCAAACTACTAAGATAATGAAATAACAAAAACAAACAAAAACAAATTTATCATATTAATCTTGAATTAGAACAAGTTTTTAATATGAGTGCATATGACATTCATGGAATGCCAAATGAATTCTTTATGATCAGAGACACTGCAATCAATACTAAATGAATTCATAATAAGATACTTAAAATAAAGTGTTACCACAAAAAAACCCAATAAAAGGCCATCATCAAAACTGCAGTCTCTAAATAAAGCCCAGCAAGATGGTACCAGCTATGAGAGTCAATGGTAATTCTTATTTATACCTTGACCTCTTTTTCTCCCGTTTGTTGTGATATTCATACAAATCTCCTTGAAGGGTGGGATGATGGTGTGAGAGGTGCATGGTGTGGGACAGTGGCAGAGTCAGGGACAGCACAAAGGAGAGGCTGATGGATGGGATGAAGAAACACTAAGGTGATATTAACAATAAGAATGGCAGAAAGTGGGAAGGGAAAAAGAACAAAAACCATGAGAGATAGATGGACAAGGCATAAAGAAGGAGTAGGGCGTTCCTCTAGAAGAGGTTGGTGGTGATGGGAAAATTAATGCTTTATAGGACATACTACTTCCAGAACTTTTTTTTTTGGTGGTGGATTTTTGGTTGTTGTCTTTTTTTTTTTCCTTCCTATGAATTTATACTTTAATTGCCTAGTTTCTTATGAATCTTCTGGACCTCAAAAGTTTGAAGCTAAAAGTGCAAGTTAACCTAGTAGAGGCAGCAACCCAGGAGCGCAGGTTCCTCTGTACTTGGGCATTCTGTCAAAATCTGTTTTGCTATGGGTAGACTTATCAGGTCAGGAAGAAACACTCTTCAAAGAACAGTGTGTGCAAGGAAATCCTCTGCAGTAGGTGCATTACCTACCTGGAGCTGTCATGCAACCTCTGAAGGAAGAGGAATTACCTGTGCAGTACTGGTATAGCTGACAGCTAAATCTGCCCTAATCTGCCTTAATTATACTCTTCAGAACAGGGTCTTTCTGGTGATTTGAGGGCGGGAGGTTCAGCAGGGAATAAGAGTCAACTGCTTTCCCTTCTATTTAGAATAGGGGGGAATTAGCTGGATGACATTAGGAGAGTTTCTAAATATCTTTCCTGCCAATATTTGATTAGGGACTTTAATTTCATTAGACAAACTGATTTTTTCATTAGCCAAACTGATTTTTTCATGCATTGCTCTCTCCTTTTAATGTGTAAATTACATGGGATTTGACTCTCATTACTCCATTGACATGGGTGATGCCTTCAAACGGACACCCTGGCGCTGTGCTCACGGACGGGGCTCCTGCAAAGAGCTGCTTTGTGCTTTGCTCTGGGAAGAGATTCTGTAAATATCCAATTCAGCATCCTCTTGCACACTCTTTGTTGGGAGAGGACATCCCAGCACCTGACCTTGGTCCCCTGGTTGTGGTATGAGGTAGGATTTCATCACATGAAGCACAGCTCAGGTAAAATTGTGGGATGGAGATGATGGAGGACACAGTTCAACACTAAATGTGCCCATTCAGGACTTGAGCAGTTTAGTTGCAATGATTTCAGGGCAGCCTTTTCCAAATCAAGATTGCTATAGTTTGTTTTCTTTTGATGATATTAATTTTGACCATTTAAGTCTCATGTCTCACCAGTTTTTTAAAAATATTGTCACCATTTTAAACTAATTTTACTGAACAAATGAAGTATCTAAGCAGTGACATGGAAAAGTATTTAAAAATTAATTTTTCTGTGTTTATTTGGGCTAAAATGAAGTTGAAAGAGAGAAACCAGATGAAGTTTCTGGGTACTTCTGTAATTATGAATGAGCAATTTAAGCTACAGTCCTAAAGTCTGGATCATCATGCGTGGTGTTCTTTGCTGCCTGGTGCTCTATATGCCCAATAAAACATTGGGGGATGTAGCTGTGCTGGCATTAAGCATATGAGGCAAAATTAAAAAGAAAATATTTTGGTTCCAAAAGCACAGCAGTTGAGGCTGAGATTCCATTAAACCTCATACATGAAGCTGAACTGATCTTTGTTTTACTGGCTCCTCAGAAAATACAGGTGCTGAAGGAAGAGAGCCCAGTTGTTATTGCTAGACAAAACTCTTTGCTTGGAGTGGAAAAAGTAGGATTTAAAGCAGTGTTTGCTGCTGTTGCATAGCTTTTTAAAAGGAAAACATGAGCTTTTATTATTGAGGTAGTTATGGGAACACCCATCAGTTTTATAGGTTTGTGTTTTGGTAAATAAACATGTTGACAAAATTTCTATAATTGTTTTGAAAGTATTTTTAATAAAAAGAGCTTATTTTTCATGATGTTGAGTAGATATGTTCAGAACAGAAGTAGAAGGAACTTTGATTTATTTATTTTTTTTTTTTTTTAATTTCATGCAAGTTTTGTGTTGGGAAAGACTGAACCAAGCATCTCAGCAGAGGTCTGGGTGATGTTGTTCATTGGAAAAGCCAAGAAAAGTCAGGGTCTCTTGCTTATTGAAGTGATTCATGATTTAGCATTAATATGGGTTCCAATATTCCATGGTTTAACCAGATAGTAACATTCTGTTTGTCAAAGTTCCTAAAAGCTGGATTCTGGACTCAGGTCTTTGGTGCCCAGGAAAAGAACTGATCTATGTATGGAAATGCTTCAGTTTAAAGTTTCCAAATGTTTGTGAGTTCTCAGGGTATAAAAGTCAAATTTGGATTATAAGAAATGAGCAGAATTTCTCAATCAAAAGCTGTTTTTCTGCAGACTGTCCTTCACATTTTTGCAGATTCTCTACGTCAGACAAAATATTTTCCTCCATGTTATATAGTAGGTATGGGTTTATTTATACTAAATATAACATCATTATATAATAAGTTTTCTTGGAGTGCTTGGTACTGTACAAACCACAAAAATTTTTGCTCCAGTGACCTTGTAATATAAAACTGAGGGAGCAATCACATTGCATTATGTGCCAGTGTGGTGAAATTAGTTTTGCACTGCCTAGGCAAAAGGATCTCCCTTGTCATCCAAATTACAGGACTGGGGCCCATATGTATACACTCTGCCTGTTTGTTTATGCCACATGAATGGTAATACCAGGAAATATTTTTAAGGGTTGATGTCCCTTTTCCCTCTCCATTTGTGGGTTTTGTTGGGGTTTTTTTTTAATATTTCTCTCCTGAGTAAAATGTGTCCATTCAACAGAGTTGAAATGAGTTATGTTAATCTTCCAACATAAATATGAAACACTTTCAGTTGTTTTGCTGTCATTAGTTGTCCAGCTAAAATGCAGAGACCAATTTACAGGCAAGTCTCATAATACAGAAAGTGTTTGTTGAGGTGAGGTGCACAAGAAGAAACATGGATGTTTGGCCAAGGATTAAGAATGAGCTTTAAACTTGCAGAATTTCTTCTTCATTGACTTTTCCTTACATGTAGACTTATTTCTATCTTATGTAATTCAAAGGTCATGCAGCCAAAAGAGGGAGATTTTCTAGCAGTGGGGGGAGAGCTTTTTAAAAATCATAATGATTTTCTTCTTTGAAAGGAGTAAGCAAGAATCAATTTTCTTAACTAGAGAAGGTGGCTGAGTTGTGGGTTCATCTAGAGCAGGGTGAACTCTTAGAGAGCTAACCCAAGAAATGAGAGAGGCACAAAATTAGTGTGACTTCTTCTTTCAGCTGGAACCTGGAGGAATATGTGGGACAATCACAGAGGATTTCATGAGCTTTACCTTGAACAAATAACAGAACCTCATTAGATGAATGAATTTTTCTGAGCAAAGAGTTTTCAATAGCTCAAAATCATAGAATGGTTTGGGTTGGAAGGGACCTTAAATATCACCTCATTCCAGCCTCATTGCCATGGTCAGTGACATCTTCCACTATCTCAGGTTGCTCCAAGCCCCATCCAACCTGATCTTGGATACTTTCAGGGATAGGGCAGCCACAGCTTCTCTGCGGGGGCCTCACCACCCTCACAGAGAAGAATTTAATCTGCTTCTCAAACCTAAACC
This sequence comes from Agelaius phoeniceus, assembly GCF_051311805.1. Lineage (NCBI taxonomy): Eukaryota > Metazoa > Chordata > Aves > Passeriformes > Icteridae > Agelaius > Agelaius phoeniceus. The sequence goes on along the minus strand of NC_135271.1, from coordinate 47,137,501 downwards.
TCCCCTCTTTCAGTTTGAGCCCATTACTCCTTGTCCTTGCCCCACCCAGGTACTTATTTACTAAAATACCCATTAAGTGGAGCAGGGAGCTGTTGCAAAGACCCAGTTGACCAGGAGGACCACAATGACACGTTGAGTAACCCCCTTCAAATGCCACTTCCCAGCCACTTCCCTGCTGGCTGAGAGATGGATTTTGTGCATGGTGGAAGTGTGGACAGGCCCCACCTTCTGCCCCTGGGGAAGCTGCTGGGCTTCCCTGAGCCCAGAGGATTCAGCCCTGCAGGCCTTTTCCTCCTGTTTGAGGCATCTGATATCGATATTGATGTTTTTGGTGAGGCCAGGGCTCTCTAAGGCACGTATCCCACCAGGCTCCGTGGAGTCTGCACTCCATGGAGATGTATAGGCAGAGATGGAGGGCAGCCAAGAACGGCTGCTGCTCAGGAGGGCGAGTGCTGTGCTGTGGAATGGCTTAGATTGGTTTCAGGGCCTTGCTTTAGCTAATATTTGTTACTTTTCCACGGAAAATAGGAGTAGGCTTGCGTTTCAGGCTTCTTTTAACCTCAGATCATCTGGGTTTCATAGGTACCGGTCATACCGTAAGCTTAAATGTTCTTTTTCTGACATGTTCCCTTTCAAGCAGAGTCAAGGCAGATTTTTATTTTTAAACATTTGGAGTTTGTTTTCATAAAGTTTCTCCAATCAAGACAGTATCCAAGCCATCTTGGTTTGTCGTCGTACATCCAGTATTACTACATTAGCTCTTAATAAAGAACTCATGCAAAAACCAGATTCCCTTCACACTAACTACAGAAACATGTTATGGGAATGTGACCATAGAGCTGTGTGGAAAATGATATTACTTACAGAAGATTTGTTGTCACATAACAGCCTGCTCATCTGCTGATGACTATCTTACGTTTATTGTGCATCTTCCTTTGTGCAGTGATACTTTCAAAAGTGTTTAAGATCTCTGCAGTAAAACAAAATAATCTATATAAAAAAAATCCTGACATGCCTCTGCTAGCATCGAGCTAAATCCAAACTAAAAGCAAATTTATACATATGCTGTATATTAAGCTTAACCAGGGTAACGCCCCTTTCCTTTGGTTTTTGGAAAAGAGTCCCACATTGTCACATGTAAAGGGACATTTCAGCACTGATTTTCATTTTCATGAGATTAAAAGTGAAACATGTAACCACAAAGCTGGTTTATGTCATCCCCTGTTGGAGCCAGCAGTAATGCCAAAAATTAGATATTTGATAGGTTTGTGAGAGAAACAGATGCAGGAGGGATGCCATTCCCACAATTTTAAACTCCTTCTTATCTTTAAGCTAAAAAGAACATTCCAGATGAAGAAAATCTATCTTATTGGCTTTAGAAAATAGAGGAATAAAGTTGCCAACAAAAAAAAAAAAAAAAAGAAAAAAAAAGGAATAAGAAGAGAAGTTAATTTAAAACCAATGTCAGTCTTGGGGAATTGTAAACCATAATTGAGAGAGAGAGAGAGAGTGTGTGTGTATTCATATATGTGTGCACATCTACAAAATAAATAGGCTGAGATGGGGCATTTCCCTTCCTTTTTGGTCTGTTTAATGCAGCATGTGGTCTCGCTTTGGCTCTTTTTAAACACTTTTGGGTGCAGAAAGATGGGGGACGGTAAAAACCAAGGGAAGAATCTCCCCCAAACATACACCAAATAAACTCAGTGAAAGCATCCAAAAAGTATTCTTTCGGCTTTTTGTTTTGGAAGCAGTTTGTATGTCCCTGTTCTTTTAATTTCATTCTGCCAGCTGTCTGCTAAACAAATCTAGCCAGGTGGGGCTTACAACCCATGACTAAAAAACCTACTAGTGCAGCTGTCCAGCTTGCCTGGAGGAAGAATTCTAACAAATGGCAGGAATGAAAAGATTGGTTTTGTTTTCAAGAAAGTAGCTATGGTACCTTCCTTGCTTCGTTGTTGGTTTGTTGTTTTTTTTGTTCTGCTTGCTTCAGTTAACTCATGGCCTCCTAAGGTTTTACAGAGTAATGGAAAATCCACTTCCGTGGTTCATCATTTAACGTGGTATTGCTTGGATTTCTTTCTCTCCCTTTTTTTTTTTTTTTCCCCCTGTAATGATTTTTTTTTTTTTCTGTGTTAGAAACATAGGGCAGCTGCTTTGAGTGTAGCTAAATGTAAAATAATCCGACACTTTCCCTACAAAAGCACTGGTAAGCCATATAGTAGCTTAGCTGGATTTTTAAATATTCAAGAGTTGAATATATAACTAGTGAAGGGTGGTGGTTGGTATTGTTTATCCACAAGCTGGGGACAGAACAGGCTTCTTTGCACTGCTTCATCAATCGACCTCAACTGTGATTTTCTAGTCAGCAAATGAGTGCTTCATTTTCTGTGTCTGTGTTGAGCTGAACAAGAGCTATGCTAAAAATTACCAAACCACCATCTGATCTATAGTTTCAGCAATAGAAGATTAGCATGTGAGCCACTGAGACACCTTCCCTCACTCCTGCCAGAAAAAGGAATGTGTGAAAGGTGTTTGTCACCAACTCCACTTAGGGAATTCAACTGAAAATCTCCCTCTGCTTTTTGCTGGGTAACAGCCCAAGCAAAAAATAATTGGTTTTTGGCCCAATCCTGCCTCCTTTGAAGCTGGTGACATCTTGTTCTTTTGACATCCCTGGTGCAGGTCCACGCTGACTGAGAGTGATCGGGTGGAGTGATTTGCTCAGTGAGGAGTTGAGGGCTTTTGGCACTTCTCAGGTATCACTCTGGTCTCATGGGTCCCAACTTTAAAGGAACACATGGCATTAACACCTCTCAGAGTCCGGGTGGTGCCTCACAGTAAAGCTGCAATACAGGCTTTGGGTTTGGTCCAGAGCTAGTAAAGTATCTGTGCTTATGTGGGTGTGTGAACAGTGCTGCTGAAGTCAGTGGAGCTGTTTTGACCAATTACTGCTTCTCTAATGATAGAAAATTTCAAGTAAGGTTAGGACTTTTTGGATGGACACTCTAGTCAAGAGACTAAGTGCTTTAAATGAAGCGTGTCTTTAATTGATGAACTGTAAAAAAGCACATTAAATTCTTGTAGACTTGATTTCAGTGACTTTCCTTATTAGCCTACAAACTGATCTGCTAAGCAAGATGTGAAGGTACAAACTGGGTCCTACTGATTTTCCCAAGGCAGACAGGTGCCAGGCCCAAACAGGATTAGACCTTCCTTTGGGAAGCAGCAAGTTGCACATAATGCATGTTCAGTGCTTGCCATTTCCCCTTTCTATTTACCATCTTCACAAGAAAAAGCAGGCACAAAAGGAACATAATGATGCTTTCCACATCTCTTTGTGCCACGTGGATTTGTCTGCACCCACCCAGCCATTGGGTTAGGATAACATCCCCTTTTACAACCAATCTGGGAGGTTGAGACCTGTCTCTGCAGATGGGATGGGGGAACAGCAGGCTCTGCCTGGGCTGCTCAAGTCAAAATGGCATCGAGCACGGGCAGGCATGGCCAGATTGCAGTTGCAGGCGCCGTTATTTCCTTTTGTTGTATAACAAGGCATGAGTGATATTGGTTTGGGGTGCTCACAAGCCAAGAAAAAAGAAGGCCAATTTTTCATGAGGAAATTGAAGTGCTGATGCAGAACTAACCCTCACGGTTTGTTGTTGTTTAATGAAGAAGCAGTGAGTGGGGGATTTTGGCAAAACTTGGTGTGCAAGCATAACAATTGCAATGGCATTATTTAGCACACAATGGAGTAACAAAGGTACTTAAATGCTATGGTTAAGGACAGTGTTAAGATTTTCTGAGAGCAAAAAAATGTGGCTGTGTTATTCTCTAACACTGTATAGAAATATATTAACTTCATTCATATTTTTTCCTGAACCTGCAGTAGACTCCTAGAATGGCTCCAGCAATATCACTGGAATTATCTCCTTTCAGTGATATTAGAGTCTCTGGACATTGTTATCAGACTCAATATTTTACCCATTTTTCTTTATTGTTAGGCAATGGCAAATGTATATATTACAGTAAAAATGCTTACGTTCATTTCCCATTTATGTTTCTGAGAACAATGACAGATTCTGAAGGCCTGCACAATGTACAGAAGATATATATGTCTATGCAATAGCAGGATAATATTGGGAAAGCTGAGCCTGGAGAGTAATTTGCCATAAATTATTTTACCTGGTGTTATAACAACTTAATGTAAAGGATTTTCTGGACTTGCGGTATTTGTACAAGAAGTTCTGTTTTATAGAAGAAAAGGAGAAGGGTTGGGAGGTCAAAAAATACTATATTTCAGCTTTCCTTTAATTTTCCATACATTTTCAAATATTATTCTAAACACAATGGCTATTACACTGGGTGAGCCTGAATGAGCTTGGCTTTGGGAGAGGAGAGCTGCACCACGTTTTGCTAAACCCATCACCATTTCCCGACGGCCATGAGAGCAGCACTTTGCTTCTGCAGACCATGAGCAGAGGATGGGAGACCCAAGAAAGCTCCAAAACGCTGTGTGGGATCACACCAGTCTAGCCAGTGAGCCCTGGTGCCAAGGGTGTAATGTAATATTGCAACCATCTGCTGTCCAAGGCCGTTATCCCAGTGGCTCCTGGACACCACTCATCCTCCTCATCATGGCAGCAGCATGTCACCATGGTATCTGGAGCACGAGGGGGACGTGGCAGGAGTGCAAGTGACACAAAAAGGCTCTTGAATTGTGGAGACCTTCTCCACTTCTACGCTGTTTGCTGCTCAGTACAAAAATGGGTTCCCATTACAGCCTACACATAATCCAGGCAAGCATAGCTGTTCCAAGGCTGTAATCTCCCTGGAATGCCTGAGAATGGGAACAATTGGCCAACTCTCATGGCTTTAATATGCTGTTCACCTAATTTGGTGACTGAAAGTTTCCCATGGTCAACATTCTTTCTTTTTTTTTTTTTTAATTTTACACTTATCTGCAGTGCTTATAATATTTGAGCTTCTTTTTTTTTTTTTTTTTCCCAGTAGGACTGAAGTTTTTAGAGCTACAATTTTTCTTTCACTCCTATATGCAGAATATGAGGCTGATCCTCATGGAGACATCCTCCATCTGTCCCTTTTCCATTAATTGCAATGTGCAGGAAGCCACAGAACTTTCAGGAAAGAAAGATATTATGATTGCTGAGGAACAGGTCAGAGGCCAGGAAAAGAAATATGAGATGTAAGATTGAAATCAAGTTTGACAAGGAAGTCCGAAGATAAAAAAAAATGTGGTGGAACAGTGGACAAAATATATCCTATGGACTATGAGGGACAGGAGAGGGAAAAGTATTCCAAGATACTGAACAAGGGTTGCAGGACAGGAATTGAACATGAGTGGTAGGAAACTGGTGACAAGGTGGGACTGAGACTGGATCTACAGGAGAAGGCCAATGGGAATGGTATCTCTCAGGATCCCATGGGAAGTAAATGGAAAGTTGCACCACTAGCCAGTAGGGATGAATTTTGGGCTGGAAATGAAGAGGCATGAATGGGACTTATTAAAAGCTAGTAGCTAATGATTATTTTTCAAGTCATATATGAATTCATTTTCTAGAGGAGGGAAGAGGTTTAAAGGGTAAAATAGTTTCAAACACTGAATAGATCAATAAATATGGGTACTTCAAATACTGGTAATATCTTAACATCTGAATATTTCTCTGTCTGAAGAGCTTTTGAGTTTAAGCTGGTAAATAACATGGATTGTAGCCACTCTGACCACTTCCTGTGGGAATAATCTGCAGGTCAATAAAGAGATAATAGTGTCTACTCGCTTCACTATTATGCAGAATTAAAATAAAGCTTGGTGCAGTATTTGATGAGGGCAGGAGTGAGCAAGGCCACAAAAAAGCAACATCACTCCTGTATAACAGGAGTACAACACTTTCCAAGAGAGGAAATGGAGGGGGGAAGAGGAGAGAGACCAAAGGAGAGTCTCAGAAAGGGGTTAGATACAGATACATGGATGAAATCCAAAAGAGGAGAGTTATAGGAAGTTCAGTGGATAAAATTAGAGGAAAATGGCAAAATCTGTTGGAAAAACCTCTTGGACCAAAACATTAGGCTCAGATTCATTTAACCCTGTTAAATGAGTTATTCAGTGATTGTCACATACCTTGAAGTGGTTGCCTTTGTCATATCTACTCAGAAAAACCTTTCTCACCAAAACCAATTCCAGCCTTTTTTCCTTCCTTTTTTGAATGCTGCACATTTCCTTGGAAAAGAGGTATCTGTCATTAGAAAAGAGGCTTGCCTGAAGTCCACAAAACACTTTGCCATCCCCATAAGTTGTCCCTTTAACAGTTCTTCTTATCTGCTGGGGCTACTTGTGAAGGCCACTTTGAAATCCCAGCTATGGAGCATCAAGCTGTTGCCAAGAGCAAGGAGGTATGAGTAGGCAAATTCTGAGATGTTGCATTCAAGTCTTCACTTTTTTAAAGGTGTCACTTCAAGTTGGTGATTATGGTTTTTAAAAGAGGAATAGCTCTGAAAACTAGTTATTTTAGAGTTATTCTGTCATGTCAGCTAACCGGAGCAAAGAGCAGTCTGCTGTCTCCAGGACAGCTTGAAAAGCTCTCTCAGGATTAGTCAGAATTGTGTTCCTTGTCAAACACCAGAGCTGATACCTCCAAGGCATGCAGGAAGATATGTTTAATCATCTTCCTTTTTTTCATTTGATCTTTGGTTCTTTTTTTTTTTTTTCTCTTTGCTTTTATAGTCCTGAAACACTCACTTGAGAAACTCTGACAGGTCTGCAATAAAATTAAGAAATTCTGCTTCTTCAATTCTCATCCCAAAAAACACCTGTTAAAGGAAAATAAATCGAGTTATATGCCAGCATTCTCCATTTGTTTCTCATGTTCTGCATCAGGTAATCCATGTAGATATTTCCTTCCACCTGCTTCAAGACCTCATCTTTCTGCATTTTAGCATTTCCCACATTTCCCATTCTTGAATCATCTCCTCCCTCCTTCCCCATAGAAAATGAAAACAAGAAACTGTTGAGTAGAATTAAAATGTGATGGAAAAAATACCCCATGCTTTCATTCTCTTGTTGAAATATTTTCCATTTCCTAAAGACTCTCTAGGTTTCCTTTGGCATGTGAGTTTTCAGGATTTCTTTTTCACTCAGTGTATTAACTTTGTTTTTTCGCATGTTATCATTATTTTTACCAGCATGTGTAACACACATTTCCCACTTTACGGTGGCAGTAAATACAAATGCAGAAATTACACTCTCAGACAAATTAAGAGAAATAAACCCTAGCAGGTCCTGAACCAGCCAGTAATCGTTCCTACATATCCTCTATTACATCCCCGTGTACCCCCAGTACATTTCCACATCACACAGGTGGAAGTGTGAAGCTGAGGCTCATTTAACAGTATGAATTTTCCCAATGTATCACAATTACAGGAACACCTGTGCTTCATAACTTTCTGCTGATCCACTGTGAAAATTCACAGTGTGTTTAGTAACCAAACCATCAATATGCTTTGTCTCCTACAGTGAGTGGATTGGGATGGCGGCTTTAGCTCCTCCTTATAAAAAACCAAGACAACCAAAACCAAAAACCCAACAAACTGAAAACTTATAGAAAATATAGCTGATGCTCGTTTTGTGGGCTGTTCTCACTCTTCCCCACTACAACAGATCTTTATTGTGGAAGATCTTCACTCTGCCCTCTCTGAAGGTTGGCAAACCCCAGTCTGGGAAACTCAATACCTTTCTTTTTTGACTTTCTTTCATTGCCTGAGTATGGCACCAAGAGCAGTTTGTGTTCATGACTCATTGCTTTTTTGAAAGTGTCTCAAATGCATTGTCACGTGAGTCAGTCACCTTCAACACTCTCCATGTGGCTCTGCTGGACTGTCCTGTGGAGCCACCCCAAGCTCGTGCCAAGGGATGGTCTTGGCCTTTTCTCAGCATGGTTTATGCCCACTCATTCTGCCCAGCTTGGCTTGGCTAGGCTAGGCTAATTTCTACCAGCTTACTTCAGTTTCTTCAACTGGAAGATGGAAAAAATTAACAAATGGCAATGTGAGACAAAGCTATAGGGCCAGGTAAGATCATGTAATAACAATACTTGAGGCACTGCTTGAATAGCAGGAGCTTTTGGTGAAAAGCTTTACAGGGATCTCTAGTGAAAGTAACCCCAGCTGCTTTTCTGATTTCTCTTTTAACCTATTCTATAAAAGATAATTTTCTTTGTGTGTCGTGCTGTGGCCCAAAAGGGAGTCTGAGGCTTGGGAAGCAGATTTCCACCACGATATGACCCAATGCTGGAGGAAGGTGTTTTTTGGTGATGCAGAGATGCTGCTGAGTGATTTAGACTGTTGTGGTGATGGGCAGAAGCTGGCTATGATTCATTAAGATTTTTAGTTGGTGAGATGGAGGTGAAAAAGTTCTGTTCCCTGCTTTGAGTTTAGATGAAAAATGGACTTTGTGATCCCATTTAACTGATATTTGCATCATCTGGGCAACGGGATCCAAGTGCTTGTCCTTCAGTTCCCACACCAAGAGGTTGGCTGAAGATGGCAGATTTCCCATCCATGGAAAACAGACTGTCTGGAGAAGGAAGAAGATAAAATCATATCTGCTGCTGTCCCAGAGTGGAGCTGGGATGTTTCTAGGAGACTGCAGTCTTGGACATGCTCTCAAGCCACTCAGTTTAAAGATAACCTAGATTAATCTCATCAGCTTTTAATGAGAACTGGGGATTTGTGTCTTCTGTGATGTGTCACTCTTGAAAACAAATCTTAGGTTTATGAGTCACTTGAAATTCTGTGATATTGGGTAAAAAATTCCAGCCCTTGATAGCTGTCACATTTATATTTCCATTCTCTTTGTGAACTGTTACAAGGCTTTGTGCTGTATCTCCAATTTCATTGATGTTCCTTTCAGATAGAAGCCCATCTTCCATTTGCAAGTTCCCATCATACACATTCCCAGTAAGCCAAATTCTGCCTTTCCCACCCTAATCTCAGTGAAGTTTCCATCATCAAGAAGACTGTGGCCTCCTGAATTATTTTCCTGGGTCCTTTCTGGATACTCCATGTGTGGTTCTGTCCTTGAATGAACTCAGAGAAGGAGATGCCTCTATTTTCCCTTTTCTATGAGGCAGAATAATGCATATGGTGTGACACAGGTGTGTAGAAGGGTCTGCAAATTAATGTGCTTTGAGGTCCTTGTATTAAAATCATATAAGTGAAAAATAGGTGAAAGTCATTTTAGTGTCCCAGTGGGTCTGACATTCTTTTCTGCTCCCAGAAAGAGATTTTCTGTCTGCAAATCTCATGTTTCCAGAATTAGATTAGGAGTGTCAGATGTGCATTCTTGGGGCCTTCTGACCCAGATTAACCCTGGAGCACAAAAATTTGATTGTGAAGTTGCGAGACTAGAACAAAAATATACCCACAGTGGTCTATCACAGAATATAGGAGACTTTTATAGAGCACATTCAAGGCAGGGTGTTGAAGGTATCTTAAAGGTAAATGTAGGGAGACTGTGTGCCCCAAGGGCAGACATTGTGCTCAGGGTCAGGAAAAATAATCTGAATTCAGGGTAAAGTCACTAATTTGAAGACCAGGGAGATTTGTGGGATTTTTTTCTTTTTAATCTAAAACCCCCACCTTTCAATGATGGTACAAGACGATAGTAGAAACTCTATTAAGAAAGAGAGGTACCAAATGTGTAAAAAGTATTTTATGTCATGACTTTCCACTTCCTAAATAGCTAGTGGCAGAAGATGAGGAACTCCAAAAATGAGGATGGAGAGATATCCCATGTCTGAACCATAATCAGACCTGCTAAAGTTGAAAGCCATGACCAATTGTTTGTCCTGCTTCTTGTCTGGGCTTGGACCTGTGGTTATAGAGAAGCCAAGGCAGTGGTGGAAGGCAGACTGCAAAACCTGAAGGAAATAATTTCTTATGAGATGTTCAAGAGCAAATATAGCATAAACCAGTGTCTCATAGGTACACTTGTTATGTTCTTGCCATCTGGAAATAATAATACGCATCTTCACAAGAGAGTTTTGGAGATACAGCTTTGTTGATTTCTTTCTTAACAAGGGTGGAGTTGTTTCTGAGATCAGGGACCGTTTCACTGCTGTGAAATATCTATTTCTGCTAATATGTTTACTGTGCTAAGTAATCAGAACTGGATTCCATTGCTACATCACTGTTCTAATTTAGTACTTGCATTAAAATTCAGTTTATAAAGTCTTGGAGTTGGAGCTGCAGCTTAATGCCCAGTCAGGATGGTGAACAGTTGGATTCAGCAGTGATTTAATTCATGTCAAAAGAGGTTGAACCTGAGTGTGATCTGGAAACTGGCTGCTGTTTGGACTGGTTGCTTGTTCATTAATGCACTCATGTTATTACATGTTCAGAAAAAAAGAAGGAAAGAAAGCAAAACAGGAGAACACTTAACGTTCCTAAAGTAGTTTCCTCAAATTTCTCTGCAAACAATGTAAAATAACAACCTAATAATTTTGTATCTTAATCATGTTCAGTAAAGAAGTCCTTTAGATAATTGGCACTGCCTCTGTACTAGGCCAAACTTTCTTTTAAGTTACAAATACTCACAAAAGGTTTACATTATAAGGAGCTGCTTTGGAGATGTGCAGATTTAGTTTGTAAGTACAAAGTGAACATGCAAATTGCCTTATCTTGTGGGATTCACAAACAACCATCATTCAGATTGATTTAATACATAGCTTTTTATCTTTAAAAGTGTTAATTAGAAAATAGGGACAGTTCTCTGAGCACTTAAGAGTAATAAATAGATCAAAACAGCATCCATGCTTCTGTGATGGAACTTCTGAAGACTTTATAAAGGGATTAAACCAATTGTCAAAAAGACCACAGTATACATATTTAATAGTGCTACCAAGCTACAATTACATTTTTAGGACTCTATTTGCTAAGCTTTTAAACACTCATTATACAAAAATAAAAAAAAAAAAAAGAGAGAGAGAGAAGAGAGAGAGAGACAGGGAAAAAAAGGGATTTTCAGAACTTTACCACATAACTCAGGATTGCTATGCCAGTAAGCTCTGCTCCAGGTCTGGAGTGACACAGCTGTGCTCAAGACATCCTGGTTTTCATTTAGCAGGAGTTGTTCAACCGTGTGAGAAAGAGACCTTGTGTAGTTTGGTGGTCTGATTTTGCTCCACTGCAGCGTTCAGGGGCAGAGGGGAGATGCTGCTAATGGATATCCTTGACCTACCATGAGTTAAAACTCACTCTTTTTGAGGCTTAGAGATCTGTGTGCATTTAGTCACATCCGTAGTGTTCATGTAACTAATATTTTCCTTCCATTCCAATCATATGCTTGTTCTGTATATTTATTTCTATATATTCCTATCTTTGCCCAACAAGCTCACACTGAATGAAATCAAGCACGCTGGCAATAATGAGATTCAGTCTGACTATTTATCAAGTAAAACAGAGGAAACTGCAACTTGTCAACCAAACAATAAATAAGGCAGATCTCATTAAAAAAAACGAGGGAAACAGGTAAGGTCTTGAAATGTACTCAGGAAGTAAATAGTGTGAAGGACTAGAGGAAGAATTAACTTCAGCACCCGAGGTCATCTACTTCTAAAAGTCTCCTCTGAAATATGGGCCTTAAGGGGCTTCCAGAGATTCTGTGGGAGGAGTTTCACCCCACGAGAGAACAGCTGTAATACTCCTTTTCCTGCTGCCATTTCCAAGTCAAAGCTATCAGCAGCATATAAAATGCATTATAGCAACGAGAGTAAAAATCCTCTTTTGTCTCTCCAGTCTGAGTAATGGTTTTGAATGTCCAGGATTTCTTTTTGCTGCTTATTTCCATATATCTGCATGCAGGTACTCATGCACAGTGGTTTCATGAAGTTGCTTTTATTTGCATAAACCACATGATAAAAGTGTTTATAAGATCTATATGTTGATGTGGACAACTTCAGAGAGGGAAAAGTCTTGTGTATAATTTCTGTGATGCAGATGGAAGGAGACTTTTTCCATTTACTATTTGTCATTTCAAAACTTATAGCACCTCAAGAACATAGATATGACCATTTATATTTTAATTCAAATATCTAGATATAGAGAATGTGGAAAGAAGTTGCTAATATATTGAGAGCAATCAGGAGAATAGTTTATTTCCCAGATTGTGAAGGATATCTAGCATTCCTCATGGAAAGTTGGACGTGTTTGAAGAGTCTTGTTGCATTTAAAGCATTTAATATTTTATCGGGATGAAATATGCATTTAACCTTTATTGCTTGGGAAGTGGCAGAAAGGGAAACAGTGGTTAGAAGTGCTTAATAGACCTTTGGAGATGCTCTGGGAAGGAAAGTTCACAACCTGCCTGGGCTGATCACCCTCCACCATGAGGATTATGAATAACTATTTCCTAATGTCTGATCCGAACCTCCCAAGCTGCACTTTGTGGCCTCTGCCTTTTGTCCTGTTTGCTGCCTCCACAGAGGAGTTTGCTCCATCATTTGGGAGCAGTGGAGGGAACTGCGATTGGATTTTCCTCCAGTGTCCTCTTCCATATATGAAACAGGCCCATCATTCCCAAGATGTCCTTTTTGGTCCTGTTCTCCAGGCTTCTGATGGACTGAGCTGCCTCTTCTGGACCTTCTAGGTCTGTAGCACATCCCCATCCTGAGCAGAGAGGGGAGAACAACCTCCCTCTACCTCTTGCCGTGCTCCTCCCCGTGTCGATCACTGTGTGGTTTGTCCAGGGACTCCTACAAAGGGGAGAGAAGGTAGGGTGGGATTTTCTCATCAACTTGGTTGATTTTCTGCATCTTTGTGGCCTTGGGGAACCGTGCAGTGGGTAGGCACTGGTGGAGCTGAGTGCAAGCACAGAAGAAGGCAGCTTCTGCTGCTGTGAAGAGCTCAGTCTACACATGTCACAGGAGGCAACAGATGGCACAGGCTGACGAGATGGTATGAGAAGAGATGAGACAATATTTATAAACATGATAGACAGCAGTCTCAGTGCATGAGTAGCCAAGACATTGTCAAGGGTTTTTTTTCAGGCATTGCAGGAGGGGTTTTGGAGCTGAGCTGAGCAGAGAAGTGGTTTTACAGATGCTTGCAGGAGGATGGTCCCAGGTATGAAAGAGAGAATGGAAGTGCTCAAGATAGAGCAGAAATTTCATTCAAATTTGAGTAATAAAGTGTATTTATCAAGGTGGAGTTGATAAAGTTCTGGTTTGGATTAGAAGATTGATGGGGATGGCAGGAGGTTGGTTCGGGAAACCAGCAGCTCCAGTTTTGGAGTATCTCAAGGGGCTTTTGGTGTGTTTGAGAGTGTGGAGAAATGTGATCAGGAGAGAGAAAGCATTCTCCTCATTCAGAATCAGCCACAGTAGAGTTGCAGTCATGTCCTGGGCTCTCTCACCACTGCAGGATCCATCCCTTCTGGACAGAGTTTTTATCACCATCTCTGTGATATGTACAAGACACTGGTACTTTGACTCATGTAAAAATGCAGTGTCTGTTGTACAGTGTTTTGTGTGCTCGTGTTCAGTGGAGTGGATTAGCTTGTGAAGACCTGCATCCTAATTCTGATGTAAATGTAAATGTGTACTGGGTATTGTGTAGCTCTGGCTTTGAAGCTCTCTAATGTTTATTTCAAAGTAATAATAGCCTCAATAATGTTCAAAGAGCTGTTTGGTTTGGATATAAAATATATATTACATAAACTAGTTTTGTAGTCATCAGTATATCTAACTTTTTTCAACTGTTATGTCTGGAGTTCATTTTCTTGAGCTTTCTTTATCTCAGTTCCTGATCATTGCTTTCTTTGCCAACCTGAAGCTTTGTTTTCCTTTACATTTGTGGCCTCCATTCATTGCACAGAAATGGAAGTAAAGTTTCAATTTTTTTCTTTTTTTTTCTTGAGAAAGAAAAATGAGAAAATGTAGATAATAGCAGAAAGATGGTGGGGGAAGAAAAGGGATCTTTTACAGGTATGAGCTAGTTTTCCTGACTTAGCATGTTACGTTTCTGTCACATCAACATGAAACAATGTGACCTAAGATGATGTATGAGAAGCTGAAAATGACTCATGAAAATAGAAATGTTAGGATATCCTGGAAAACTAGCTATCTGCACATTCATAACATCAACATTTGTAGCACAAATTCCAGCTTCCACAAAAGTCTGTTTTTAATAAGATGAATCAATTCCGTCCCACTTCCAAGGGCAGAAGTTGCTTGTTCCTATTACTAGTCAACAACTCAACACCATTTTCACTAACACTGCAGAAGGAGAGAAACCTAGCACATTCTAATGAAAAGTGAACAATTGTTTGGAAACTTGATAATGTGCTATAATGCATTAGCTGAAGAGTGGGCAGAAGCTGTGTTAAGAGAATTGACCTTTACATGCAACACGTTTGGAGAGATAGGGAGGAAGAAATACATCACTCACTAAGTGGAACAAGAAGCAGAACAGAAAAGGGTGGGATAGGAATTTTGACAAAAAGGACAAGATTAAATTGTTTCTGGTAAAGTTTTCAGATAAGAAACACCTTCCTCTGGAAGCATTTTATAACCAGATCATTAAGCAATCCTCCCATGATAGCTACTTCATATAATAGTGTTTTATTGTCTGCATTTGTCTAAGTATCAGAATACCAGTAATGTTTCACAGTTACATAATGCTTTTTTGCTTTTAATCTCACAATAAATAAGAGGTGGGTGAATACTACAGTACTCTGCACTGACTTCAGAGGGCTTTGAGTTTCCTATCACTCCTTTTCACAAATCTCCTTTATTCCTTTGCCCTTGTCTTCAGATGCTTTGCCCACCCTTAAACCAGTCAGAGCAAATGACATCATAGATAGCAAAGACCAGTGAATAACACTAAGTGATAGCTAAATTCATCAATAAACCTTTCTAAGCTCCTTGGTCATCCAGGAAACTGAAAAATGGGCAGTAGAGGTGACCCAGGTAATTTCAGAACTGGAGTTTTCTTTAATTGATGCAACTGCAGAAATTAGTAATACAACCATTAGCCATGGCTTGCTAACTTTCGTATCTAATGCAGTTAAATATTACATATATCCTCTTATCTTCAGTTTTCAGTTTATCACGTGTTCTTGTGCTAGAAATGCTGCAACTCCTTTTTGCAATTCCTTTTTGAATTCCAATTATTTTGCAGTTCCTGCAGGGTAGCTGTGGGAAGCTGCTGGCATTGTCGGTCAGGTGTTTGGCACGAGGAATGGAGGATGTGTCTGGCCTTGGCTTGGACTCCCCTCCCTGATGTCCCATGCAGCTGAATCTCAAGAGCTGATAGCTGGGGTGTGATCAGGAGCAGCTCCACAAGTGTGCTGGAATCCAGGATGGCTTTCTGCTCGTTCCTAAATCCACTGGGATCTGGAGGTGCAACTGGGATGTATCATTGTCTCGGTTGAGGGTTTAGCAGTGTGTGGCTGGAAAAGCCAGCATTCAGCCAAGCATTTCAACCAGGAAGAAAATATTTGGGATTGTAGATGTGCACTTTACTGTTTCAGTGGTTCAGAGTTAATATCAAGAAAGATAAATATGCCATTTCTCCCTACAATCTGCCAGGCCATCTCTTTTTTTGCAAGACAATGAGGACAGCCCTTTTTCATATCTAGACCACTAGCAGGGTCTGCAGTTCAATGCTTTTAGGAGAAGTGAAGTTTCTAATTTATAATCCTCCTGCAAGCTTCCACAGCAAATTCCAGGGTTACAGAACTGCAGAATTCACAGGGGCCCACACAGTTTTAGGTCACTTAGTTCAGGAAGCATTTAAATCTCCACAGAGTGTGGATAGCCATGGGGCCATATCCAGTTACATTTCATGATGCCTCCGTGTCTGATTTTTGGTTACACGAGTTCTTCCTGCACGGGTGAATATGACTTTTTTGGGTCTATTCAAACCTGAAATGCAGGGAAAGTGAACAAAAAAGCTAAAGAAATTGTGCAATCCTCCCTAAAGTGAAACTGCTGCTGTGTGCCTGTGGCCAAAACAGCCTTCTCCTTCCAGTTCATCAAGGACAACCTGTCCTAGTGCCATGCCAACATTTCTTGCTTTCCATCACATCTCTTGGGAAAGCCCCATAAGCAGTGACCTTGTGACTAAATGCCTGCCAGATCTGCTTTCTGGCAAAAACAGCTGCTACTCTTGGCACATTCAAATGCCTGTTCAAATTTTAGGAACTCCTCTATGAGGTGTTCATTTTATTCCCCTTCAACAGGAAAGCATTTCTCTAATACAGAGAAAGACTATGGACCATTGAATTGTGAAGTATAACTGGAGACACTGGTGGGAATGAGATGGGCTGTCATTCTCCATGCCTTCCTGATCAGGGAAATTTTCTTTTAAAAGAAAAATGTCATTATTCATGTCACCAGGAATTCATTCATTGCAGTTAAAAATGCTTTTGGAAATTAAAGGCATTATATCTGTAAAGCTCTGCATTTACTCCATCCTTTTGGCTACCAACTTGTGTCCTCAAGGTCTGGAAGTATTAAGGGCCAAATACGAAAATCTGTATTTAGAATACTTAATATTGTACATGGACGATTAATGGGATTTTCAAAACTGTTAATGCAGGTGTAATATTCTGCACTGGTGTGATTCTCACATTAGGAGTGTTTGAATGTAGTTTGTGGGGTTTTTGGATAGTTCACAATACCAGGCAAAGCTTGTTAGCCCCTGCCTAGAACATCCTGTTTGGATTTATATTATTTGCTTCCTGGCAGTGAGTGATTTGAAAACCACTGTTGGTGCCACACTGGCACATATTTGCCCTGGAAAACATGGCCCCAGTTTCTTGACATTTAATTTGGGAATCTTCATCAAGTTGCTTTCATAAGAGATAACTTTGAGTGTGTGTGAGCACACCTCAGACCCTGCCTTGCACCTGGCTGGCTGGGACTTGGGAAGGAGCAAAATTCACCAGCCCATCCCTTGAAATGGGGTCAGCAGGCAGCAAACACCAAGATATTCACAGCATGAATTCTGGTAAAGTATCCCTGGGATGGCAGGTGGGCTTTTAAGATGGATGAATCTCCCACATGCAGTTACAGGTGCTTGGAGGTCACGGGTTTTTACCCCGTATCACCACAGAGATTTTCTATACAGAGCATGGGCAACTCCTTTCATGCATCTGCAGATGTAAAAATCAGATGTGTTTTTCCAAAACATAATCTATAAATTACACAACTGATTCAAAGCGACAGAAATTATGAAACAGCAATTCCACTGGAAAAAAAAAGGGACTAAAATGTTAATGTAAGAACCAATGTCCAATATTACATATTTTTTTCCCCCATACTTAAATGTTTGAGTTTTCTCTTCTGGATGAATGTTTAAACAGTAGAGACAGTTGTTGAGGGATGTTATGACTTTGGTATAGGCCAGCAATGGACATGCCTTTGGTATTAATATTATTTAACATAATGTAATTGCATTAATGCTGGCTAAGTGTATTCCTGTTGAAAACTTGTATTGATTGTTAAGAGTGAAGCTGCAGCCTTTTAACACCAACTGTTGATGCATTGTCTGTGGAAGCTCAGAGTCTTAAGGGCAAGGGTAATTTATACTTGCCAAATCACTTAGAGAAAATTCCAAGTACATTCAAATTTGCATATTCAGAAATATAGAGGGTAATTAGGGATAGGCTCAATATTTGCTCATTTCTCTCTTTTAAATCACAAACTTGGAATGAACTGTCTGGCTTGATATTTTCTGATTGGAAGCAAATAATGAAGAGAAATTCAGTCCCCCTCAAGCCATGATAAAACACTTTATGGTCTCATAACATCTCAAATTTGAGGAGGAAAAATCCCCCAGACCCCTAAGTCTCATACTGGTTCACAACCTCGCAAAAGGTTCCCCAACTGTGTTTCTAAGTCAATAAAGGGAAAGTTACCTCTGAAGAAGCCCTGTCAAATTTAGCAGAATGAAACCTGTAGGATGGTGTTGATATTAATGAAGTTCTGCCTCTCTAAAAGTACCCAGGGATCTCACAGTGTAAAAGTTAACTGAGTTTAATTTAACAGATTTTTTATAAGGGTTTAGAAAAAATAAACAATGAAATATGCATACCATGTCAGCGAATAAAAATTAGGACAAGAAAGTTTATTTAAATATTTGATACTCAATGTCAAAGCTTATAAATTATTTTTTTACATATATGAATATTTGAGTGGTTTTTGCAGAACCGTTCAGATTCTTCATCACTTGAGAAACTCCACATACCTGTGTTGCTTTAGTGAAATAATGTGAAAGTGCAGTTTATCAGTGCCTTGCCTTGAATCTTCTAACTTGTAAGATTTTCCAGTAAAAGCAGTGAATGAAAAAGCAGAATTGCTGTAATGTCCTTGTGCTGTATGCTCTGGCACTTCTGTTTCTCTCACTCTTATCTGCCTTTATTCTGGGAGACCTATAGGATTCACCTCTGAATGTGTAGAATAATGGTTTATTTTTTATGCTTGCTCTGGTTTCATTAATTTGTGGATTAACCAAGTAGCAGAAGCAATTGCACTCATACCCCCTTCGAGTGACATTTGGTTCCTTCTATTTTTCTTTATTTCCCTAATATTTGCTGTTCTTTATACATTCCTCCTCTTGCCTTTTCTTTTCTCATTTCTCAGCCTCTTCTTCTCTCCCAGGACTGCATTTTGACACCCTTAAGCAGTGAATTGGTCTTTGCTTACTGTAGCATTCACATCAATCTTGTGCTCGTGGCTCTGGCCTTTATTCCTCATTCCATAATAGTTTCCCTTCACCCCCCACCTCTTCTCTCTTATCTGTCTTGTAGGAGAATAATGTCTTTCAAAACTTTAGTGAGTGGGAATAGCAGTGTCTGTGAATATTTATTTGCTGTATAAATACTCCAAAGCTTATTCTTCATCGTGGCCACCCACGTTGCTGCATGTTCCCAGAGCATCTCATGTTATTTTTCTGTGCAGTGAAACCTCACGTGTTTTGCTTATTTGAGAAAGATATGCTCAGGTTGTTGACATTTTTATCTGCCTTTCCTAAAAAATGAAAAATGAAAAAATGAGTGGCCTCCTATGCCACTTAAAAGTGAGAGGAGAGAAATTCTCTCCTTGACAGAATTGAATGTTGGATTCTAATTTCTCTCGCCCAAATTGCAAAAATCTTGCACGACCTCTGTGTTGGCTACACTTTGCACCAGGGTGGAAGATGTTTGTTCCCTGGACTGGCTCTGCTTTGCCACATATTTTAAGTGGATATCTGAGAGGTCCTTCTTAGAGGATTTCCAAGAAGCAGCCTTGCTGATGGACTGCACCCCCCACTTAGGGACAAGGATTTTTTTAGCTTTCCCACTTTGTAGCCTTTCCATGTAGTGTAAAGGGTCTGCAGTGAGACTGAGAAATATGCCAGTAACTTTATCTGCCTTGGCCTTGCTCCACAGAAGTGCATGTGCACAAACCCCTGTTTAAGCACGTGAGGATTGGGAAATTCGGTGGGACTATTCCTAGGCTTAAAATTAAGCTTGCTATACTTAAGGGCTACAGTGATGCTTTACATCTGGCTTTCAGCCAACATCCTGAATATTGCTCATTGATCCTATCGCTGGAAACCAGCCACTAAAATGATTCTTTTTTTTTTTTTTTTTTTTCTATTGGATTTCCTAAAAAGACGCTGGGAAACCCATTCAAAATAACATTCAGCTACTTGGTGTCTGCTTTGTGCTAATGAACTCCTATGTTTAATTTGGTCTTGTCAGGACACAGTGCCTCCAGAAACCTGAAGTTTAATAGAAATGAAGCAATTTTGTTGGGGTAACTGTGAGTAGGAAGTTATCATCAATCTCATCTTCTTCAAGCAAAACTTACAAGGTCTTTGTAATCTGATCAGCTTTCTTGAACACAGTATGTTGATGACTTGCTTCAAGTCATTCATGTGGAGATATTATACCTACTACATATGATAAAACAATATAAGGCAGATCAACTGCTTATAATCTAATTAGTTTGGTCTTTTCATTTACAGTTATGCCCTGAGTACAGCTGTGCAAAATTCACATCATTTGTTTCACAGAATTTTACACATTTTTCTTTTTGTTTTGTTTAGCTTTATAACTCTGAGATTTCAGCTTCATTTGTAGCTTCAGTGAAATTGCCAGTCCCACCTCCAAAGCATATGAAATCAGATACAGGGTGTTTTTTTCTAAGTCTGAACTATTTTCAGGGAGTAAATGAAACTATTTAAAGTCAAAACTTACAGTAGATTCTTTGCTGCAAGTTTTCATGAGAAAATGCCAAGTGGCTCCAGTTTCACTACAGATGTTACAGGTACTTTTGTTTGGGAATGGAACTGATTCAAAACTGTGGGATCAGGGTTTTCATGAACTGTCACTACTTCAGTACATTGCAGATTAAGAGAAATTTCTTGATTCAAGTATTCCAGCCTGTGCTCAGTTCATCTATGGAACCACAGTGTAAGAGTTGTTCATGTCCTTATGTTTTCCTTTGGTTTTGGGATTTGAAAACATTAAAAATATTTATATGTATTTTGTAATTTTTATTACTTGGATAGATCTTAGTATGAAGTCATATCAATGCATGACCATGTCTTCAGCTTGAAATATGGAGAATATCAGTGGTGGACTCGAGGAAAGACAATCAGCTTTCTGGTATGAATGTCCTTGGGAAAACACTTTGGATAAATTAAAAAAAATACCTTTTACAAAGATATTATTCTTTGAAAGACTCCAATTGCACAAACCCTTCTCAGTTGCTTTGTTTTTTCCCATGCAAGTGGGTCCAGAAGAGAGAAGTACCAAATTTTCTCTGCACACAGGACAATGTCAGAGTGCACTTCTGCATCATTTCTGAGCTAAATCTAATCCACTCTAGTTGATTTATTTAAGTTCTACACAGATAAAAAATAGAAAATACTATTAATTTTTAGCAAATCTCTTTATATGTAAATGAGTGACTGGAAGATAGGGCCTAAATTTCTTGCTGGAGTACATGAAGGATGGATTTGTTCATCATGTTTCCATCTATCTTTGGCAGGGAATACTTTGGCTAAATTTAAAGGGTAATAAGAGGGTTGTAGCAGAATAAATTGTTTTACTTAGATTTCAGATCTGAAAGTGGGTATTTTACAATCCATGTATTTATATCTGATGCTTGAATAACATAGCTTGTATTACTCTTACCCTTCCCTGAAGTGAATGCTTTGAAAATAATATGCTGGCAAATAGTTCCCTTTTTCTCCCCCTTCCTTTTTTACCTTGTCCTCCCTGTAGCTGCCTCATGTGTAACAAGCAGAACTAGAGAACTGCCAAGGCTTGCATAAAGCATGTTTATTGCTTTTTGGTTTAATTTCTTAGGAAAGCAGGAAGTAATTTTTTAAATAGATATTACGGTCAGTGGATGTGTTTTATTGGATAACACCAATATTAAGAAACAGAGATTTGAGTGTCTCAAATTACAATGCCTTTACTATTTTTTAATGGATGGGTACTGGTGGTGGATTGCATTAACATTGTCAATACAATTTATTTAGGATTTGTTGAGCATTTGCTTTAGCTGTTAACATCGGAATGGGAATGTGTAAATTTTATTTGCACCAATAATACATTCACCCTTGTTGCTATTGCAATGTATTGATTTGATTTCTGAAGCTTACCTGGTTTGCTGGAAGGACTCTGAGTTTTCCCTCTTCCAAGGCCTTAGTTTTGTTCATAGGTTTTACAGTGACTCCTAATCCAGCACTGGGCTGAACAACTTATTATTTTATTCAAGTTCTATATTCTACTCGTTGTCTTTTCTGGCAGTAATTTGTTGAAATCTTGCAGCTAGGTTGTATGTAACCTTTAATTCAGCCTTTTTTAGCACTTTTCTTTGCCAATAAGGAGTTCTGATATTTTCTGTATGACTCATACCCCAATAGAAAAATGAAATTATTTCCCCAGTATTTCAGAGCTTTCATTGACACCTGAGTTACACACACTGTGAAACCTTCAACTCTTACTTCACAGGCTAGAAAAAAACAATTTTTAGGGTGGTATTAGCATTATTATGGCTACAAGGACATATATAAGTAAATCCTTACAGCCTAAACTTGCTTTTCTCTCTCTCTTTCCCTTTTGGTCCTTCTTTGTGTTCCATTGCCTGTTTTATCCCTGTCATAGAATACCATCAGGATAAATTAATCATGTCACTTTTAGTTTAAATAATAAAGGCATCTCCTTATCCTCCCCTAGTACATTTGGTAGTGGACTAATTTAATACTGTGATTGCACTCAGTAAGCAAATTTGTTTTCATATTGAGGTGCAGTGTGTGTGTGTGTGTGTGTGTGTGTGTGTGTGTGTGAGAATATAATTGCAGAAGTTTTGGCCTGCCTGGATCAGGACACAGCTGAATAATGGAAAGGTATCTGCTGTTCGACATGCTCCCAAAAATCAGTGTGTAATGCTCTATTGGCAAACGTTTTTTGCATTTTGGGGAGGACTTTCCGGCCTGCATGGTTCCCTGTATGAACTGGTGAGGCTCAGGCTGAAAGTTTGGGTTATCTGACCCTTTTTCAGATGCCTTTTGTTTTATTTTGCAAGCAAATGCTCCAAATTCCTTTGAACTTCAGTGGTGCCATAGACTGGGACGGGCCAAGGCTGGAACAACATCCAGCAATTGAAAAATGGCAAACTAATACAAAGTTTTTTTGGAAAAAAATAAATATACAGGCAGCCAGTGGGATTTTTCTGCACACATTGGGACCACTTTATTTGGCCTGAAGTACAGTATGAACTGAAAACAAAACTATTGTCCTTTTGATTAACTGCAGTACAGACCCTCTCATTTTGAAACCAAACTGCTGCAGAGATGAGCCCTTAGACAAATGTTGACCCATTGTGTGGCTGTTTAACCCCCTCTCCAAGTTCACTGTCAATTCATAGCTTCAATTCAGCAAATGGCTAATGGGATTGATAAAGCATGGAATCAGAGCTGTGGTGTTTTAATCAGTCTCCAAAGCTGTTTATTGGGAGCATGCACCAGATCTGGAGAGACTGTTGATATATTTAGAGCCA
>NC_135271.1:47066926-47109426 GCF_051311805.1 Agelaius phoeniceus | reverse complement strand
CTACAGATGCCCATGATCTTTAAAAGAAGCATTTAAGTCTTGAGCTTATTTAAAGATTCCTAATTTTTTACTTGTCTTTTAGACTTTATTTAGCTATGCAAGATATCACCATATTCAGTATTTTTTATAATAAACATGTCTAGTCAAAGAAAGCATTAATGAAGCAATTCCCCAAATAAAACAGCCCATCATATCTGAGTTGCAGCAGAGAGAAAAGTGTGGTCTTTGTAGTTTAATCAAGATCACAAGACTTGTTTTGAGCGTCTGTCATCTTTAATTTTACGGCACTTCATTTCAGAGTGGGACTGCCAGGGTCACATGCAATTAAAACACAGGCAAGATTTGTCTTGTGAAATCTTAACATAAAAAGTAATGTGTTACTCTATTTTAACTTTTCTACTGAACTCTGTGAACTCACTAATTACTTTTCCCCCTCTTGTCACCTTTTTGATATGACATGTATTTTATAAAGGAGATAGAAGTTTGGGATTTTTTTTTCTATCATGCATATGATTGAGGATAACAAAATTAAACCGGAGAAAAAAGGAAATGTATTTTTCAGAAATACATTTTTAGAAATATCTGAGCATTACTGCTTCAATTACAAAGGGACTGGAGGATCAAATTCAAGGAAATAACTATTAATCTGCTTAACTAGGGCAGGTAGAAGCGTAATAGCAGACCAGGGATTTTAGCAAGGCCAATCACACAGACTGGAGTTTATTCTCTTGAGTGGGGTGACAGGGGAAGGGTAAAGGGACTTTAATGTGGTGGGCCATGAGAAGCACAAAAAGCTGGTATCTGTGCAGCTTCTTTATAGCTTTAGCCCAGTTGTTGCATCGTAGTGATCAGTAAATTGCATGGACCCTTATTAACCTTATTGATAAGGAGCTTAGGGAAGTCCCATTCAGTCCAGAATATATTCTTCTTTTTGTTCCCCTGTCTGTCTCGGTTTGCAATCCCAGCCTCTTTGTACAGAAATCCTTTATGTTGCACCTCAAAATTCTGTGCAAGTACTCTGCTCATTTAACTTGGAGCAAGGGAACTGTAGAGCAGAAAGGGTTGGAGTACACATGGGGCCACAGGCCTATTTAAATATAGCTGGGACACCTGGAGAATGTTTGAAAAATTTCTTTTAAAGAATCTTTTATATTGTTCTTCTTTCAGTGCAGCTGGGGTCTGTGGGGATCAGGGGATTATTTTTGATACCTGTCTAAAAGAGTTATGTCTACACTGATTTCCATCCCTTGCTACTAATTAACCTTATTGTATACAGGAAACAGTCTATTTAATACCTGCATTCTTTCTGTAATGCCAAGTAAAATGAAATCTAGTGTGAAATCTAGTTAGCATTTGCCTTTTTGAAGTCATTTTTGAGTTTCCAGTCCGGGTGACTGTGACCTCAAAACTGAAAGCTATAAAATGGTCCCAGTTTCAGCTCAATGGGAGTTTCTTGAAGATTCCCTGTTCACCTGGACTTGCACGTGTAGTAAACTGCCCATCTTGGTGCTTGGCAGTGTTTTCCCAGGAACCATCTATTTTTTGGGTCGTTCAGAGCCCTGCAAAGAACATATATTCCTCCTAAGCAAAGGAGCCTCCTTCTTCCTCTGGAAAGATCACACTTCGACTGTTTCAGTGTACAGAGCCTTATAAAAAATTTAAATAGCAATGGTAAAACCAGATCCATTAAGGAGAGCAGGGAATGATGATTTAAAAATGTCACCAACAAAGGCATGGGATGGTGAGGGGTAGTGAGAGGAACTTAAACTATAGAATGGAGGGAAAAAGTTGGATGTACCATATTTTAAATCCTGCTGAACAACACTGGAATTGATCCTGTCTGCTCCAACATGCAGATAGAGGAGTTGTTACTGTACAACATGGTTTCTGAAAAGAATATTCACTAAAATGGATAATTTTTCATGTATTTGATGATGAAATGTTCCCCTGGATGTTGAAAGGTTGAGCCAAGCCCTGTGGTCCTGCTCTCTCTGCAGATCTCTGAGTGAATCCCCAGTGTCCCAAAGACAGAGCTGGATTTTTACAGGAGATTGGTTCAATTCCTTGAAGAGGACTCAGGTCAGGTGGCTGGGTCACTCTCTTGGGGACAGGCCAGCTGCATGAGCTTGGCAGTCTTTAACAACAAAATCCTGAAGAAAGTGACATAATTTAGTACTGAATTTTCTTCATTTAATACCAAATGATGATATCAAGAACAAAGCTAGTCAAAACAAAGGACGAGAAGAAAAACAAAAATAACATTTTAATACTGACTGTGCATCAGTACTGACAGCATAGATACTGAACAAAGGTTGGAAGTGGTGGTTTGATTTATTTGTTAGTATTAAAGCTTGGTGGAAGCACCAGAGGAATAGGACATTGGTATCATTAGTTATCATCTATTTGGAAGGAGGGAGAAGCATTGTTTTCATTCCTGCTGGGGCTTGTCAGGCAGCTTGGCTGTTGGAAATTAGGCTTGATGGCAGAAATATAGGCTTATGGGCTTGAAGTACTGCGTGTTTGTGGGTGTCCATCCCTATGGCTAAGTGGCCACAGTGGGGATCCAAGATTTGGTTTAAGGAGCCTGAAAGGTACCCCTGGATCCTTCTGTAAAACTGCTCGTCAAGGAATGGGATAGAATTTTCCTCATTTGCTGTTTTCCGTCCATTTCTTGTATTTTATACCTATTTTGGTCAATAAAACAATATTCATTTACGCTTTATACCATTCTCCAGAAAGCACATTTCTTTGTGCAGCCTCTCCAAAAACAACAGAAATAATCTGACTTAACTATAAAAGATTTTATCATTTTTTTCTTCCTTCTGCCTTTCCTACTAAGCTCCTCTGCAAAACAGCTAGAAATTTTCATTTTCAAAACATTAGTACAGCAAATTGCCATCTTTCTGTGCGCGGCATTCTCTATGTACTCATCATCTGAATGATTCCAGATCACTCTCCGGCAGCGTGAATCACAGCATGCCCTCATGCCTGCCTCTTTTTCAATTATATCTAAGAGGAAGACTGCTGGAGACCCATTTTTTCATCTTGCACAGGACCCCAAAAGTGCCAGATCTCATTTCAATATAATATTAGGACAGTATGATAAAATGGATGTTAACAGGACACTGACTAATATGATCCATAGAGAAATGATAGAACAATACAACATTGGGCAGATTGTATTACTAATGTGCATTTTATGGACAAAAAAAATTGCCTTCATAAACAGGGTTCTAAGATGTAATCCTTACATCCTACAATCCTACTTAGTATGTTCTAAGACATTCTGCAGCACTGCTGAAAATTTTTTTTTTTTTTGCATTCTTAAATGAAATATACATTTTTATTTTAGCACAGAGCTGCCTATATCACTCCCAATTTACTAATGAAACTTGGCATTCAAATGACTCATCAGCACCTACTGCAAGGCATAAAAATAGATTAATGTGGCATACGTTTCTTTACCCATAAAAACGCACCTTCATGTAATCTCGGCGCTGTCTTATTCAACAGAAAGTATGTCATTTCCTTCCCCTAGCAGGTCGAGTTAAAAATGAGCTGAATGTGTGAGAAAGCCATTAGTGCACTAATGAAAAGCTCGATACCGTTTGAATTTTTCATCACGGGATATTTGTTCTGTGGCACACAGCACTAATATTTACTGTCACCGGTACAGTATGCGCGGTAATTAAGTTACAGTCATCAACGGGGTGGATGTTAAGCAAAGATGTTTCTGTGTGAGCTGGGATCTCTTTCACATGTATTTCACAGAATCATAGGGTCACAGGATGGTTTGGGGTGGAAAGGATCTTAAAGCTTGTCTTGTTCCACCCCCTTTAAATAGGCAGGGACACCTTCCACTGTCCCAGGTTGCTCCAAGCCCTGTCCAGCCTGGCCTTGCACACTCCCAGATATCCAGGGGCAGCCACAGCTTCTCTGGGAAACCTATGTCAGGGCCTCACCAGCCTCACAGGGAATAATTTCTTCCCAATATCTAACCTAACATGAGACACCGCTTGAAGCATTTGTAGGTTTGGTTGATGAAGAGGAGAGAAAAAGGGTTAAAAAGGATTTTGACATCTGATCTATGCTCTGCATCAGTCTCTCCATGTGCTCCTCATACCACAAGGATGGTAGAAGCCACCTCAGGACCTTACTGGCTAAAGAGTGACTGTGTAAGAGAAATCAGTACCACAGTGACTTTTTTTTTTCTAGAAGATGGATGAAGGTTGAAAAATTATACACTTGCTAAAATCATTATTGGTATGTCATGGACACTGATCTCACCTGCATCATCTATGGTAGCAGGATGGTGCTTAGGGGTCTCTTGTTTGTTCATGGGGTGTCTGGCTACCTCCCTTTCTCTCTCACCTCTTCCCTTATTAACTTCAGAATGATACATGTGAAATTAATAAAATCATTAGGAACAGTAGGAACATTTGGAATTCTGCCTATAGTGACAGCATGAGTTTCAAGAGCAGGAATAGCTTTTTCATCAAGCTCCAGTCTCAGGTGTTCAGGAGACTTCTTTCCATGAGCAGAGTCTCTTTGGAGGGTATCAGAAAATATGGGATGTTCCAAATTTCCCAAGTGATCCGGCTTTTTCCTGCTGAGCTGTCTGTCCATTTTGACAGAGTCCTCCCATGCTCCTTTTCCTCCCACCACCTGGTGACACCTGCCACATCTGGGCTCATTTTGTCACAGTCTGGCCACAGGTTCCTGGAGATAAAAGTGAGACACATCTGCTACTGTGCACTTGTACCTCTGATTTCACAGCCGTGCAAGGTGTAGCTTTAAATAAGTAAATCAGAGTCAGCATTCAGAGCTGTCTGAGCTTCAGGAACCTCTGGCATGTTTGTGTTCAGATGGACTTTTGACAAATCCCACAACTTCCTCAGCATTAGGTGGGCACAGAAAGTCCTGAACCTGACTGAGAGGCGTCTGTCCCCTGCACTTCTGGAGTCAGCCAGCCCAAAGGGAGCAGTTTCCAGCAGCACAGTGATTTGCCTCCCCACCACATTATGCTTGGCAAGTGGCCTGAGACAGATGCACACTTGCTTCTTAATTAGACAGCTTATTCCTTTCTGTCCAGTGAGTTTCCCTGGTTTCTTTCACTGGAGAGTGTCCCTAGGAAAGGCAAGAAGCACAGCTTGTGACCCCTGCAGCCTTGCAAAGTGAATTTGTGTAAGGCAGAAAAAGGCATCCCAAGCTGATATGCAAGTGAAGGATTCCTTCTGCACTTGGGCATGTCTGGGGTCAAATGTTCCAATTCTTCTATGAATGAATCCCCAACCATGCAAGTAAGAAAATAATTAAAAAAAGGTTTTGGCCTTCACAGGGTAAAATCTAATCTGGGTAGGAACTATTTGGGATAGGAACCAATTAAAGCTTTATGTGAGTAAATAGGAATTTCTGCAAACTGGAAAAGTATTCTAGTGCCTGAGAGGAGCCTGTAGACCCTCTGGCCATGGATCTTAAGGTTCACCTCTCTTTATTTGCTCCAAAGCAATATTTTCCTAGCAAATACCTACTGATGATCTTAGGGATAAATGGCATTGCTTCTGAGGTGGAGCCCTCCTCTTTCTCAGCCTCTAAGAACATCACAGATTTCTCTAGAAGCATCTATTTCCATAATATTTTCCATCTATATGTACAGGTAGACTATCCAAAAAACAAAATGTAAGTGTTGTTCTATAATAGGCCAGGTCATGTACAGTGGCAGAAAATGGAAGAGGAAAATTACTTTAGGTGCTCTTTCCCTTCACAGAACAGAATCATAGGATGGTTTGGGTTGGAAGGGATCTTAAAGATCATATTGTTCCAACACCCCATGCCTTAATTCATCCCATGTCCCTCTATCCCCCTGCCATATTTGCCTAGGTTTATGAAAGCCATTTGGGATGAAAAACTGGTTCACTGAGGTCCTGCACTGTAGGAACAGCATTTCCAAAGAGGTCTCAATTACCTGAAACACAGGCTCTGTGTGAGGGGAGGAAAATATATCATGGTAAAGAGAGTGAATAAAGAGGGTAAAATGCCTCTGGAGGGTGACCATTCCCTGGACCTAATCACTTGATATGGGCCAGACCTCATGGTCTGGACATGCACTCCTGTTGAAGGCACCTAGAGGAGCAAAGACTCATCTGTCCCTTTTATCCATTCCTGAGGCATCTACTTGACAAAACAAGGCTGACTTAAATCAGGAAAAGTATTAGTTTGCTGTGTCAGAGTTGCTGTTTCTTCCAGAATAGGTAAAAAGTGGCCCCTGTCCTCCCTCTCCTTTCTTACACCATGTCCAGCAGTCTCAGACAATGAGTAACATCTTTTTCCGCTTGTGCTGAGTCTGCTGAAGCCACTTAAAAGACCCAACTTTTCAATCCATTAGCTGGAGCTGATGTAGTCCATGATAAACTCTGGAGAACCAGGGGGGCTTTCCCCCCATCTGATGTAAGAAATACACCCAGGACAGGAGAACACAGACCCAGAAAATGCACCAGGTCTCAATTTATCCCACTGTGTTCAATTGTCCAGTCAAGGAAATGTTTTGATTTCCAAACCCATTCGTTTTTTTTTTTTTTTTTCTTTTTTTCATTTTTCCCCCCTCCTCCCTTTGTTTTGGGAAATGAGAAAAATATATAAAAGCAAGTTATTAATAAAACATCTATTATGCCCATGGGACAGAGGTCCTTCCGTATTGTTCAGATGGCATGTTTATTGTTGACATCTCTCTTTTCTCTGAGTATGCACAGAACCCTGAAATCCTTTTACATTTTTAATAAGATTATTTCTTTTTTTCAATCTAGTGCAAAAAAACCGCATCTGCAATATGCATAATACTCTCAAAAACTGCAGCATCAGAGGGAAAGCACTGCCAATGGTTTTGGCTATGTGCACTTCAAAGAGACACAATGTGAAAAAGAATAGCACCAGAGGTCTCAGGAAGGTGCTCACATTTTGCATCTTAGGGCGTGTTTGTTTAAGGTAGTTGCCTTATTTTTCAGTTCTCCCATTTGAGGTAAAGCACATCATAAACACAAGAGGGAATTTGATTTGTTTTTCAACCAACAACGCCCCGTAAATCTGGAGTAAGCCGTGCTATTGTGTTGCTTTGTCTGAACTCGGTGTCCTGTGGAGCAAGGTGAGCACCAGCTCTGTGCTCCTGCAGCACTGCGTGGCCTGGGGGTGTGTGGAATCTGTGGTTCTGTGAAAATGTGGGTCCTCCAGCTGAAAAACAAGAGTGTGCACAGCATCGCCCATGTGCCTCCCCCTGGGAGTGTGAGGATACAGCCCCACACTGCAGCTGTGCTGGGGGAGCTGATGAACTGTGCAGGACCCTTGTAGCGGGTTCCAAGCCCCGTGTCCCTGAGCTGGCATTTTAAATTTGCAACAACAAAGGGCAGAAGCAGACCCTGCTCACCCTTTTACCCACCTGCCCTGTGGGTAAAAGACTGCAAGGGGCCCAAGATAAGAGTTGGTCCAGGCAGGTACCAGATAGCCAGGGCTATGTGGCTGAAGCTGCTGATGGAAATTTGGAGAGCTGCAAGGTGAAGTAGCCACAAGGGAGGAAGCAGCAGCACGGGCACATTCTCTGTATAGACAAAAATAGCATTTAATTCCCCAAATTCCCTTGTGAACCTGGTCCAGGCAATAAGGACAGTTCAGTTCTTCAGTGCAGAGCAGAAATCAGACACAAACAAGAAGCTTGATTATTTTAAGAGCTGTAAAGGGTTCAATAATGAAAATATTAAGGATTCTTCCCCCTTGGATGCTTAAGAGCTTGGTTCTAAAAGGCAGAATAGATGCATAGAGCATCCAGTGAAAGACAGAGCAAGTTATAAGAGGTGTGGCAGATCTTCCATTTGAGGGAAGGTTAAATTGATTAAGAGACAAATGAGAGGTGATGTGTTAGTGGTATATAGGAGAGTGAATTGCCAGGAGAGGTCACTCAGATGATCCTATTTAGCCTTTCCCATAAATCAAGAGCAAGCAGAGTGCTATACAATGGTACTAAAAGCTAATGAATTTAAAAGTGATACAAGTAAAATATTTTCTTACATGGTGCATAATTAACCTGGGAAATTCATCAGATACCATTAAGACAAAGAGCCTAGCAGGATTAAAAATGGATAATAAGTGACAGAAACTACATAAAGACAGAACTGTATACAGGGTGTTCAGCCATTTATTTAAAACCATTTACTGCCTGGGGCTGCAAAGAAACATCCCCTGTGGGAAAGGTTGACATAACACTGGACTTTTTCTACCTTTGTTACTGCAATGGGCAGGCTGGAGCCTGAGAAATGGGCTGGTCAAACCACTTTCAGTATGGTCACTTTAATTTTCCAGAGCAGAGACCATACCACCACCTACCCCAAATTGTAACCAAAAAGCTTCTGAGCTGCTTCTTTGAAAGCTTTGAGACAACATATAAATCACTGGTGGAGAGGTGGTTGTTCCCTTTATGCACCAGAAATGCAGCCAAAAAAACTTATGGATAAGAGCTGAGTGCAGAAATTGCCTTTTGACAAAGAGGAGAGAAGAACCATGTGGAATTTGAGTCTGCATTTTATTAACTGAAATGTGCTCTAAAATGGTGGTGTTTTGTGGATAACTAATTTGCACTCAATCTGAACTTGCAGTGTTTTGTGGCCCCTCTTAAACTTGTTGAACAAAGCCTTCAACTTCCACTGAAGGCGTAAGGGGTGGTCCCAGGTATCTTGGAGGTGCAGACAGCCTGCTTTGGTGGGAGATGGTGCATTCCCAGCACCTTTGAAGCATTTCTGAGGGTTTAAGGGCAAATTATAGAAAGTCAGAAAACTTCACCATGGTCAAGGCATTGCAAGACAAATTTCATTCTGTTCTGTGGTCCCTGAGGTTGCCCTGCCCTTGGGTTGCAGAGCTGGGTGCCTGCAAAACCCCAAATCTCTGATTATTAGTGGTGAATAGAAAGTGTCTGTGAGGGAGGTGAGGTCCTGGCACAGTTTGCTCGGAGTGTCTGTGGACTCCACATTCCTGGAAGTGTCCAAGGCCAGGTTGGATGGGGTATGGAACAACCTGGGATAGTGGAAGGTGTCCCTGCCCAAGGCAGGGCTTTGGAATGAAGTGATTTTTAAGGTTCCTTCCAACCCGAACCATTCTATGAGCCTGCTTAAAAAGCAAGGAAAAAAAAAAAAAAAAAAGATGGGTCTGAATAAAGAGAGCACTAAAATAGAAAGTTCTCTTTTGACACATGTGTCTCTGTGCCTCAGTTTCTCACACATTTATGTGCAGTGGCATTGCATCCCCAACTGTCCTGAGTATGGAATTCATCTTTATTTTAAACATCAATGTTTGTTTTGTGTGAAAAACAGTAGTGAGGGCTCATGTTCTCTACCCAACATGAAGTAAATCTTTGCAACAAGGCTCTCTAAGTAAAATTGGACACAATATTTCAGGTATGTTTGGAAGTATGAGGTTGTGTAGTGTAAAAATAGCCTGGAGTGATGGTAGAGGACATTAATTTGCTGTGATCACTCGTGGGAAATTGGCACAAGGATGAGATTGTTGCTTTAGTAGAATCCTGAAGCATTTCTTGAAGAGAAAGTTTTGGGTTCAGCCTGACCTCCACAGGCCACTTGTTTGTCCCTTGATCTTTAGGGAAAGGTTGTTGATTTTTAACCCAAAGTGGGTGCTAGGAAAGGCTCCTATGTTCTACAAAACAACTGCCTTGGGCTCCATTTTTGCATCCTGCAGAGCCCAGGGGCTGTGATGAGACCCACGCCTCGGATGATGCTCAGCTTCCCTGAGCTCCAGGTTTCCTTCCTGCATCAGGAGCGCCGTGCAGGGACCTGCTGTTTGCCAGCCTCCTCTGAGGATTAGCCATGTAAAATCTACACCCTGCCTGATTGCAGGGGTGACTGTGGGCCCAACTCCCTTCCCAGCTTTCTTCCCAGCTCTACCCACGGTCTGTGTCCTGTGTGGAAATTGATTAGCTGAACTTCTTGAGTGCCTTGGGCTGAACGACAGCCTAAGGCTCTGCTGCAGCACGGGGTGCTTGCAAAAAAAGGCTGAGTGTTACCTGCACTGTGCTGGCAGAGAATGAAAGAACTGTTAAAATGTATGCTGCCTCCAAAAAATATTTATCTACATGTATGTAAATAAAAAGAGGAATAAAGAATTGTTCAGGGGAGTTTGTCTCCTCTTTTAGCTGTAGCTCAGCAAGTCAGTGTGTCTCATAATTGTTGTAGAAATCCTGCTTTGGAGTAGAATTTCTTGAGTTAAAAACCGACAGTCTCTCACTAAAGCTTACAATTCAATACACTGATGTTTTACCTTTATTTTAATGAGGAAAATTTTGTAGCTGGAAATGCCCTTTTTTGGTTCAGTTAGAGGTTTATTTCTGATATCTCCTCTTACTGAATCAGTCCCAGTTTTGTGCTCGTGCTTCTCAGATGAGTTTGAGTAGAAGATGCTCTTCACAGGGAGAAGATGCAGAGAAACAGTGATCCTTGGACATATTTGTCTCTGCTGCATTTTCAGCCTTCATTTTTCTGATCATTTACCATTAATAGCTCCTTGCTCAAAATATCTATGGCCCTTCTCAAACTGATGCTGGCTCCTGAAAAAGAAAGGTCTTCTGCAAGTCTAATTTTGACTTGCTAAATATTTAGCAGAGTTTGAGCAGAACTG
This sequence comes from Agelaius phoeniceus, assembly GCF_051311805.1. NCBI lineage: Eukaryota > Metazoa > Chordata > Aves > Passeriformes > Icteridae > Agelaius > Agelaius phoeniceus. The sequence goes on along the minus strand of NC_135271.1, from coordinate 47,098,758 downwards.
CTACCAAGTGATAGTGAATATTCCAATAGCAATGTGGTGGCAGTACAGCCTTGGTGAATTGCAAAACTTGGACACTTTTGGGATTTAGAAATGTTTATGTCCAGCAGTGAGAGTCTGTCTGAGTCCTGGACTGTGAGCTTGGGTAATAAAGAGCAAACTGCCTGAGCAGGAGGAGAAAGAAACCCTGCTGCAGTTAAGGCTTGACATTTATTTTTATTTTTATTTTTTTCCTACTCTTCCCCTCCTTTATCCTTCTGGTTTCTGCTGATGGCAGGGCCTGAAGGGCTGGCTCTTTGACTAATGGTTGAGTCAGTAATTTTTCCCATTAAATTAATGTATGTATTAAGAGAGACAGGAAGAATTGGTCTCTTGGGGAAGGAAGCAGCTTGGTAGCAAGGCATGGCCATTCCTTTGTGTTGTCGGGATGAGAAAAGAAAGGCATCTGCTACAGGCCCTGGATTTATACACTCCTCTGGTGAGAGCCACTTGTGTCCCCCCAGATTGTCTGCCCACGTCCAGGCTGCAATGTAACAGAGCATTTAGCAGAGCAGTCAGCACTTTTTTACAATGTTCATGTAAGGAACCCTTCAAACCCAAAGAAAAGCTTGTGTGTCCAAAAGTTTCCTTGATTTTTTTTCCCCCCCCTTTAAACCAGTTGATCTTGAGAGAGATATGGTGCATTTCATAAGCCTTGTCTTACAAAAACCAGACAAGAGGAGTCTCCATGCTCCGAAGAAAGCCTGAAAGAAGATTAATTAATTAATTAAGAATCTTTTCTTCTGAGTGCAACAGGCTCCAAGTAACAAGTGAACTTTTCATTTCCAGTAATAGCAGAAATTACTTCAATAGCATGATTGTGAGCACCCGTGGGGCCATAATGTGAATGGTCTTTATTAAGGAATAGACTGAACTTCTGACTATCTTTCTTCCAGTCATTTCCACAGGCTATAAACAGCGCCTGGTTTGTTGCTATTAAAAGAGTCTATAGATGATGATCCTGAAAAGCATCACTGTTTAAGTACTCATGGCTTGACATTAACATGAAAAATATTTTCTTGAACATAAAGTGAATCTGGGCTCTCCAGTACATTATAGTTTTGTTCAGAAGTTATTGAGCTGGATATTTGTGATACGAGGGAGATTTTTGTTTGGTTTTGTGTTTTTCATTTTAATTACTGGTTACTACCTCTCTGTTTTGCTTGATTTTTCAGACATGTGAGCAGTCATAAAAACTATCTCAGGGCTGGTTTTTATGTTTTCTTGGTGTTGTTTTCTGCCTGTGTTAGCACCTGATGAAAGCCTGGTCTTAGTTAACCATCAGGCCTCATTATTTATTTGTTCCCATAAATGACCACTCCAAGGAGTGACCTTTCCTGAATAACATGGAATTCTTCACAACAATGCCGAGTAAAAACTGAAGCAGCCCAGGATCTGCTGAGGTGATATTGAAGACATATCTCTCATGCACAGCAGACCTATGCATTAATCCTATGTTTTGGGGTCTTTAATTGCATTAAATATTTGCTTCTGGATCTGTGTTTCACACATCTTATTTACATGGTTTATTTTTCATTTTATGAACAAATCGATAACCAGACAGACTCTTTACCACACTGGATTAGTTTTATTTATTCTCTTTGAACTTGATTAAAAAGCTGTCAAACATAAGTCTACATTTTATCAGCAGAATACTTTTACAAAACAGGGTAGGAGATGTGTATAGCTGGAAACATACATTTCAAAATGAAACAATATTTGATATATTCTAGACAGTTACCCTTTTGTTTATCCATGACAACTGAAACTAACCATCAAATGCATAAATTGATTCAAGTCTAGCCAAGTAATCCTAAGGGCATATGAAAAGGCTTTTTTTTTAAAGTTCTTTCTAGATGAATTTAATGTAGTTCACCAATAAAGCATCCTCAGGAGCACAATACAAATGCTACAGAACATGAGATAGCTGGGGAAAGCGGGCAGATGTACAGTGTGATGAAGAATCAAAATGGATGTTACATTAAAATGAGCAGTCATGCAATGTCTTCATTTCATGTACTGCGTTTAAGTAAAAATACCAAAGTTCCAATTCCATTTTTAATTTCTTTTAGGCACTGTTATGCAAATGGTGACATTCTCATTTTGTTTGTGTTTGTTTATTTTATTTGTTTAAAAGCATTAAATGCAATTTTTTTTCCCAGCTCTCGGGGTAGACAAATGATTATTCATCATGTCTTTAATTTTCAACGTATATCAAAGAGAAAGGTAAATTATACTCAGATTAGCTATGAATGATCTTGTGTCACTGCTTTAATTCATTGCTTTAAATATACATACTTTAATCCGTTTTCCACAAACCTCCTCAATTATTATCTGTCTTTCTGTGCCATTGCATATGTTGGTAAACAGCATTTTCTATGGTCTAGGGCCATATGCTGTATGCTCAGCTTGCAGAAAAAGTGACACTTGGAGTGCTAGCATAATGAAACTCTCAAAGGGTTAATGCAGAATACATATAGGCAAATGTTGACAATATTTTTTATTCCAATGTTTGAAAATTAGACACAAAATCATCATTAAGTTTGCACAAAATGAGGCATCTGTCACTTGAAAGAAAAAGAAATATTTCAGAAATATGTTTACAGAAATGTAAAAATATTAGACATCAAGACAGATGTGAACGTTTTCAATAACAGGCCCTGTCTGTCAGTCTTCCTCCGAGCCGAAGATCTTGCTGTACTCGCTCAGCATAAGTTCAACTATCTGATTTTGGTACAGCATGTGGACTGCCATGTTCCCTGTCTCCTTTTCAGGTCTCAGGAGTGTTGGTCCAAACACAATTCCTAAGCTCTGTGTTGACATAAGATTCACGGATTCCTTGGCTGCTATCCTGTTGACAAAAAGGAAAGAACTGGTTAAAAAAGAAGGGTGTCAGAGGAGTCACTGTTGCTCTTGAAGCACATAGAGGCACTTTTAAAATGTTTCTCCTGATAGGGGTGTTTGCTTGGTTAACTTATCCAAAAGAAAGAAGACAGGGAGGCAAGGGAAATGTCTGCCAGTGTGACAAAGAAGGGAAGGAGGGATTTTGTAGTGCCAGGGAGAAGATTCCCTGTTTCCCTTAACATGGTCTCCAGCACTGAAAGAGTTGTGAAAACCAAAAAAAAAGCACCTTAATATAGGGCTCATATGAAACACATTCCTTCTGCTAATTTAAATCCAATAAAGTGAGTATGGTCTGAAATGGATGGTGAAATTTATGTAACTAAAGACTTTTGCATGCCTTATCCTGACACAAAGTTTCTTGAAAGACACAGAGACCACATACCTTAATGAGATGACTTAGAAAATAATGGTGAGGATTATAACCTTTGATATCTTTATTACTCACAAAATTACAAGAGAAGGACTATTATTATTAAAAGTTGATCTTGTGTCTATATTAAGACTTAATATTCCTGTGGAAAGGGCATTAAGGATGGAGAAGTCTGGTCTAAGAACAGTACAGGTTTAATGGATGGAGTTTAGATAGGAAGTTTGGCATAAATCTCTGCGGTGGTGAGTACAGACTAGGTAGAAATCCATTTCCCTCAACCCTCCAGAATATATTATGTATCCTAGGGTTGGAAAGACTAGTAAATGAAGACACATATTTTATAAATAAATTGCACAGCTCCACCAAGGAATGCAAACTAAATGTAGCTTTATTATGTAAATGTTTGAATTTATGGATGCCTCCTTAACCTGCTAGTTTTAACTCCAGTATTCCAAGTGGATTGTTGAAGCCAAGTTCTGCTTTCCCCCCTCTCTTTGTCACTCATTTACCTTTTAAAAATCCAGACAGCCATTTAAAAGCCATCACAGCTGTCTCTGTTTTGCCATACCTGCAGCTGAACTTACAGCAAGCCATATTATAAGGGAAAGAAACTTTGTGAGACCTAACGGCTCCAGGTACTCAGAAAAGTGTTTCTTTCATGTTAGTGGGTGGGTCACACAGCAAAAAGCATCTCTTGTGGATTTGTGCCAATCTCATCGTTTACCACATTCCTGGAGCATCAACACTCATGCTTTTTTTCCCCATATATAAATAGGAAGAATTACTTCTGCCTCATGCTAGTAACCGTGGTGTCCATTGCACAAAACACTCTCCATATGGCACTAATCAGATTGGCTTAACTATTAGTTTCTTAAAATATAGCATCTTCATTAATTTTTTTAAAAAATTAATTATCTTTCCTCTGTGGTAATATTAATATATCATCTCTTCTCTTAGGAGTTCAGAAAGTCTCAAAAGTTAGAAGTTTCATTGCCAAGCGACTGCGTGGGCTTCTGATGGATGTCACACATCTTTATCACAATTAAAAATGTTACAGAGGTGATGAGATTGTTTTGCTTCATGCCACTTATGCAGAGGCATGTACAGAAAGCTTGGGGGTCTCTCCAGGAGAGAGATTTGATTTCTGTTGAGCTTGTTATGTGGTAAAAGTTGGAAACTTCATAAGGTATTTGGAGATGACATCAGCAGGAGTAGAGATGCATGTTCACTGGAGGGGGAAATTCAGCAGCTTTGTCTTGGGTAACTGTAGAAATAATCAATTTAGCAGCATCAGCCATGGCTTTGAGACAAGAGGATGCTGATGATGGATAGCACTGATGGGGCTGAAGGAGAAACCCCTTGCAGGGAGAAGGAAGCAATGGACCATGGATGAGGAAAATCAGGGTGAAGAAATGTGGCGACAGAGCTCAGTTTACTGAAGGGACTGGGGGACTGCCTGCCTTTGCCTGTAAAATGTGGAGCAAGGTGTTGAGACCCCCTGTTCCTGATGGGGACACTCCATCTTCCTGAAGGAGAATAATTTTCCTGGTTTATCCTGGAAATTCCATCCTTCTCATGACATCCTGGCAAAGTCCAGGCATGATAACATCTCCCAGCAATCAGGAGGTGGGGATATGGCATGAGGCAATGGAGGCTGTGCTTGGTGTGTGCTGGTGATGGAGAGGAACTGACTGTGGCTCATACGTAACGTGGCATTAAGAAAATTTGTGTAAATTTGTGTTCCCTGAGCTTAATGCTAGAATAAACAGTACTGTATTGAGAAAGTACTGTATTGAAAATCCTTGGTATAACAATGCAGTTTCACTTGTTTGCACCATAAGAACAAAAAAACCCATAAAGCAAGTGAACTTGGAAACATGGAAAGTCTGAATAGTTAAATATGTGGTAAAAGACAGCTACTGAAGAAGTAGAAGGAAGGAACTCAATCCACCCTGAACAGAATAATTATAAGTTTTGGACTTTATGTCTTTTTGGATTACAGACATTTACCAAAGAAATTCTATAACTGATATTTTTATCATCTCTCTACAAAAGAAGTCAGTGCAAATCAAAACAAAATATGCACACTTAGTTATTTCACCATAGCTACTAGGTGAAATTGAGTTGTTAAAAGAGAAAATATTGAAAAAATGGACAAGAATTCTTTTTTTGGCAAGAAAAAGAGCAGAAAGAGTGACACACCATTTTCAACATAAAGAGTGAAAGGAAATGCCAGAGGTACTTTTTGTCAAGCCCAAATGAAAGGAGCAATGATCCATCAATTTAAGGTTATTTTAGAAACAATCTATAATCCGGTGCCACAGATGTTGGAACCATATCAAGAAATTGTTGGGTGCTATGCTGCACAAGATTATTATTTTTTTTCCTCTCCAAAATAACCGAGTGTCAAGAATGTCTTCAGTCCTTAAAATCACAAGTCAGGAGAAACGCAGAAAATACAGTTCTCATTATTAATAGTAATGAAACTAATGATGAATTAAAACAGCAGAAGTGTCTGATAGGAGGGCTGTAATGTCAATGGCACATATATAAGGAAAAATACTTGGAATTTATGCTTTGGCTGTTGCCAAGGCAACTGCAAGCTGGAAAATGTGTGACGGAGAGCAGGGCAAGCCTACAGCTAAGAGGGTCATTGTATGGTGACTTGGCTCTCTAGTTCCATTAAACCTACACTTTTCAAACTCTCTAAATAAAATCATTATTAATTTTGACGTTTGGAAAGCACACTGGATTACTGCTCCAAACGCAGTAGGTGTTGGGAAATGTTCTTCATCCATTTTTACTTTGTAGTAACTGCTGAGGAGGAGAAAGGGTTTCCACAGTGACTCTGACTCCTCAACATCTTAATATTCCTATTGCACATAAAACATTGGGGAATTCAGTGTGCTTAGGGAGGAAAATCCCATTGGAAAGGACACTGTTTTACTGTAGGCTGGAGAGTGTTGGAGGGTACAGCCAGCTGCTTTGACAACTGCTCACTTTTACTTTCTTATCCTTTTCCAGCCTACAAGGATTTAATTTTGCTCAATGTCAGAGGCGTTTCTACCCTTAGCAGAACTGGTTTTAGCCATGCCTGGTATTCTTTCACTGCTTTAAATTATATTTAAGGGTAACTTTTCAATAGGACAATCCTGTCATTCTTCCATGAACTGGTAATATAGACTGTGACAAAAGGACAACACATTACAAAATGAGGGGGTCAGAAGAGTAAGAAGGGGTCACTTGGTATGAGGTTATGGGCTAGAATGGCAGGTGTAGGAAATGCCATCCCCTGAATTCAGTGGAGGACAGAGGGATAAAATGAGGTTTTGTTGTTATCAGAATACTCTCCTCCAGTTATGCACAATATTTGTGTTCACCAAGGAAGTCTCTGCTGCCACTAGAGACAGAAACCAAGACCAACACAGAGGCCAAGAGAGATTAAAGATAAATAGGAATAAATGGAACTCCACCAAAAAAGATTAAAAATGCTGTATTTGTGTCATCTCTCCTCTTGGTATAGGAACTAACCTTATGGAATCAGGACCCAGCCCCTCTCTGAGTGGGGTGTTCCATGACAGCTCATTTGGGAGGGTTTTGTGGCTGTGCTGAACTGTGCTGGCAACCACTGTCATAGCCAGAGTTGCCCATCCTCATGGATGATGGGACTGATTTGAAATGTAAGTTCCTGTGAACTGCCTTAATAGGTCAAAGTGTGTGCCTCCCATTGATTCACTTTGCCAATAATTATCCTCAAATTAGCCAATGTCTCTTTCCTATCTTTTCTCAGGCATATGCAAATGTAATGTTGTAGCTTAAGGACTTGGCCCTGGTAAGGGCTCAGCTGCCTTCAGCTCTCCCCAGCAATAATTTTGTTAACAGGCCTCTTCACTGCACTGGTACAGGCCAGTTTTTATGCAGCAGCTTTCTGACTTCTGGTATTGCAGAGCTCCCAATCAGTTTGTTAAAATTTGTCTCTTATGATGAACAGTTTCCAGCTCAACATTTTACGCTCCTCTCCTTCCCAAACGCTGGTTCACAGGAGTTAAAAAATAACAGGTATTACATACTTTGCTTTAGAGACAAGACATTTGGGAAAGAATCATCCAACCTTGAAATAAAATCTTTATTGAAAGCAATTCTACATCCATGCCAGTCAGATACATTGTATGATCAGAGGAGGTGTCCCAGGGGAAAGCTCAGTGCTGTAGACAGGGTTGATTACTTGGACCTCCTGTCAGTTCTTAAGTCATTGACAGTGGCTGAGACATTCAGTACAACTTTGTTTTCTTTATTTGGAAGTAAAGTTAATATACTTACCTTAACTGTGCCAAATGTACTGGAAAATAACCTGATAATAAAACGTACTGTCCTAGGAAGTGATAATGTCTGTGTGTGTATAAGCACATTTTTGCAGGGCTTTTGCAGCTGGGTTTTTCAGTGTTAGGAAGGAACCACAGCTATAACATGAAGCACAGATAACCTAAACTATCAGGTTTTTTCCTCAACATATTTCCTTTTCGTTTAAGGCCTGTTACACACTTTCCTGAGATACAGTATATCACAGCCACATCATTTTCTGTCGTCAATTTATTTCAGTTCAGCTGCAGTCGCTGTTTCTTGGGAAGAACCTGAGTGGGTTTTGGTACTAAAAAGACAAGTGAACTTTAGCTTTGAGAGTCCTCTTAAATAGGGGTCCTATAACAGATCAAAACCTTGCAGAGATATCCATACCCAGCTGGTTTCTTTCTGAGGAGAGAAACCAAAATACATTGTGGAGGAAGAGGGAAGGGCCTATGCATTACTTAACTCCAACCTGGGAAACTTATGGAGGTAGCTGGTGGTCAGGGAGCCCCTGATGCCACAAACTCTATTTGTGTCAACTGTTCACTTCCTTGCACTACTACATAGATAAATTTCAAATTCAGCACTAAATTCAGATTCTTGGTATTTTATGAGTGCAGACCAAACCTCTTTATTATCTATGTCCTGGCTGTATGGGTGATTTGCTCAGGTGCATTGCAGTGACATTCACCAGGTGGTGAAGCTAAGCAGATGCAAACATCATCACTGGAGTCCTCAGCTTGTGAGATCTGTACACTGTGATGGGAACAGGGAGATTGGTGTGTACGGAACTGAGATCTGAGGCTTCTGCTTATAGAGGAGCTCCAAAGCACCACAATGTCTGTCCTTTTCCAAATGTGCTGTGTAGTTTCCTTCACAACAAACAAGCACAACTCAGGGGTCACAGTGCACTAATACAGTTTTAAGCTAGTTGCATCTAGCTGTGTAAAACATGAAGGCATTTTAAATCCCTGTTTGTTCCATAGGTAGAATTTGAAACAATGGCTAGGCTGGTAATAGAGAAACCAGGTCATGGTGTAGGATATGTTACAAGAGAGGTCAGAAATAGTTCAGACATACTTGAGAGCTTGCTTTTGCTGAAAATAGCCCCGATGGCTCCTGGCCTACAGAAACTCCATAGGCTTCCTGTGCTCTGCAGCTGTGGGTTCGTGTTACAGCACTTTGGGAAAAATCCCTTCTCTTCAGTTGCTCTGGGATACAAGAAGGAGCACTCAATGCTGTCTTCCTCCACAGACCAGGCTTTAAATGTGACCATTGGGTGGCTATATATAGTACCTGGACAGCTGACAGGGCCCTGGTGGAGAATGGGCTTCCTCAGGGGATCCCCTGCATATCTCACAGCACGAGCCCTTCCCTGGATGAACTGCCTTGGAGCCTGGCCCTAAATGAGAATAATAACTAAACTAACGCTGAACATTGCTTCACAGTTGGCTGAATAGACTGTGAAAAGCTGAGGAAAGGCATTTATTCTGGCTTAGCCTGGTTTAATAAGAGAACAGTTAAAAATAAAGCCTCCTCAGCACTGGGTGAACTTTGCTTCCCGTGCGACGACCCTGCAGAAGAGCGTGTGGGCTCTTGCCTTTGCACACACCTCACAGAACGCCTGTCTTGTGGAGAAAGACTTCATCTGTGGCTGAGGGCAGCATGTAAAAACACATTTGGGTATCTAAAGATACTGCAGCCTCTACATTCAGGAGGAAATGCCATTCAGGAAAGTGCTTTGGAGAAGTCCTGCTTGTTCTTCTGCACAAGGGGAGGTGCTCCTGCTCCACTGAGGAGCTGTGAGGGGGTGGGTAACAGTTTATCTGCCCCTCAGCCTTGGGATTGTTTGTTTTTCTGGACATCTTCTGAGTCACAGAAGCTCCAAAGGCAGGAGGGGCACACTGGTGCATGGACAGCAAGGGCAGGAACTTATCACCACATTGTGGCTCCACCAAGGACCTTGGTATGGCAAAGGATCAGGTACCCACTCCCCCAAACCAAATTGTATCAAAGAGATGGATTCAATATCTTTCCACAAAATCTTCCCTATTACTAAAATTCCTGGTCTCTCTTTTGGAAAACTGATCCAGCTTGTTGACCTGCTAAGTTCTTCCATTTACTGACAGCCAGCACTCTGTCCTCCCAGTTTGGCTTGGGTTTTAGCTTTTTGTGTGTGAATGCAAACTGGTTCTGACTGGTGCTCTTAAGAGGACAGGTCTGTCTAGTCCACGTTGCTGTTGTGCCTGCAGTTGGCCTCTTTGGGCACAGCTTTTGGTAGGACCCAGCTGAAGGCCATGAACTTCCCCAAGGAGCATCCTGGACTCCTCTGCCTGCAGCTCTGTGCACAAGGCATTCATTTCTGCCTTCTTTCGCAGCCCTGTAGCAGCAAATTCAGCTCAAACAAGAGCAAATCCCTGCCCAAAAGCCACACAGGCACTCTGAGCGTGAGCCTCTCTCTGAGGAGGGGATGGGAGTGAGGAAAACCCCCCGTGGCAGATGTTGGGCAGAGGCTGATGTACTTCTTAGAGATGTTTGGATAGTAGACAAAGGCAGTGTGAGACTACATAGAATAATAAGTGTTCAGACAGAAGTATACCACCTTAATGCCCAAAATGTATTTTTAGCTGGTGGTGTAACTTCTGCTATGCTTGAATATTTTTTAAATTTATTTAAAAAATAACTTCTGATATATTTTTTTCTCCAGAACAACTAACGTGCTGTAAAGACCAACCTGTCATAGTTCCTGGATTTGTATGCTTTTGTGGCCTGTGAAGTTCAGAAGGAAACAGATAGTTTTAAATAAATAAAGCTTTAACTTTTTAAATGGCTTAAATATTTTTGTTCAAGAATGCCCAAAGCTTTCTTGTAACGTTACAAATAAAAAGCAGTTAGTAACAATCTCGCTTAAATCAGAAATTGTAAATATAGAACCTTTATCATCAGCACAGCACATCCAAAAATGTCTTTGTAAAATAAATCAAATTATATGAGTTAATTGATTCCAGGCAACATCAGCAACTGCAGGTGGAAACTGAATAACAGGATGTTTATTAATGAGGGACTATTAATCAAAATTGACAATATCAATTCCTGTTTCTTTTATTTGAATTCTACCTGCAAAATCCATGAACATACTCACTGGATTTTAAAATAAAAATTTAAAAGTAAAGAAAATGCTGACACGTGGGATTTTAGCTTTAGATGTAGGGCTATTTGTTTAAACAGCAAAAGGATATCCTAAATCCAATTTGACAGGCAATGCCAAAGATGCCAGTGGTAATTAATTAGCACTTAATTTAGACCACAGAACAACAGGATATGGAATTGGTGCTCAGTGCCATTTCCCCTTAGGCTTCATCTCATGAGGGTCAGGAGTATGGCTGTTGCATTGAAGGTCAGTAAATAAATTGGGGGAACACATTGACACTGGACTTTTCATGATAGATATCCTTCACCCTTATTGCTGCCTCTGGCTATGGCTGATGAGAAAAGGACTGCAATTGTTCTGTGAAGAATGTTGTGGTGCCCAGGCTCGAGTGGAGCAAGGTGGTGCCTGAGCTCAGGAGCCCAAGAGTCACTGTGCTGGCAGAGAAATGCCCCAGCTCTGTGCCTGGGCTGGAAATAAACTCCTGACTGCAGCACAGAAAGCTTGAGGAACTCTGACAGGCGAGAAAATTCACTTTAAAAGCAGCCCTTAAGTTTGCTAGATTTGTGAGCTTAGCTTTAGATTAAGCATAATTAAAATCAAGGGAAGATTTTAAAGTGAGGTTAGAAACTAGGTCAGCAAGGGAAAAAACACGTTTCCTTATTATCCTCTTGTCTTTGTCTTAATAATATTTGGTGCTCCTCCATAGAGCTAAAGGCTCTTAATAAAGGTGGATTAATGTTATTAACAGCATTGTTTCCTGATGGGGACACCGAGGCTTTGATGTGCTTAATGATGGACAAACAGAAAGTATGTGGCAAAAAAACAGAGCCACCAGCTCTGGTTTGTACCTCAGTGAGAGAAGCCACTCTGAGCAGCACACCCAGAGCAGGGGGGATATGGAAAACACACAGGAGACCCTCTGTCCCTTCTTCCCAGAGGCACATCAACTGCATTCTTTGGTTCAGATTTACTCATATGAAAGGTAGAAAGATGATGAGACTCTGTATTATGATTTAAGCCTCCTGCTCCCAGTAAAATTAGTGCATCTGTCAGACACTTCTAAGCTCTCCCTCCCAGTAATCTCTTCCTTTCTAGGAGAGCCTCAGGTGGAAGGTGTCAGCACTGCCACAGGTGTTCAGTGATGTTACAGCTTTCTGAAATCACTTCCCACAAACTGCACCTCACTATGCCTAAGTAGTGCAGTTCCCCATGTCCCACAGGGAGCTGAGCAATGGGAGCTTCAGTATTTACAGCAGGGTGGCTCTGGTTGCACATCCATCCCAGCTGTACTCCACTGGCACAGTTTTATGCCCTTGGTCCCCTGAAGGGCTGTCTGCATTGCTACATCATGAAAACACTGAGCTAGGTAGCAGTCTCTGCTCAGAAAATGTATTTTGGAAGCTCCAGGTTAAGAGTTATTTTAACTTTCACTTCATCGCACCCTTTGCAGCATCTCTCTCTGGGCAGTGAGTGAAATTTTGATTACTCTGAAAGTCACTGACAAAAAAATCCCAGAAACTGGAAGCCACAATGGAGTCAGAATTTCACCTTATATGAGCTTAACTTTTCTCATTTTGGATGATATCTACTTTTACTAAGTGGAGTTACTGCTTTTGACTATGTTCAATCTATAACCTCTTGCAGCCTTCAATTACAGCCTTTTTGTGCTATAATCCCGTTGACAGCAAATAACTCAGCCCTGGATATGACAGGTTTACTTTCTGACTTAGAGCCCAGAAGGGTCAATTGAGTGGAATTTCAGCCTGGGATGTTGAGCTCTAGACATCCTTCTGAGAAATTCATCTTTGCTTGTGGGTCTAGATTAGCCCATGAAAGACACAGGTTCACTATCAACACATTGGTTTTGTCCAGTGTCATGAATTAATTATTCAGTTCTGTGAGAAACACAGTAGTTTTTGACATTGAATATGGCAAAGAATTCCACAAAAGTCAGGGAACAAACTCTCAACAGAGTTTTTGTTTTTCTGTGAATTTTTGTATCACAGAATCACTGAATCATTTGGTTTGGAAAAGACCTTCAAAAATACCAAATCAAAGCATTACAATTACTTCATAAATTACTTTTTTTCAAGTCTTTTATAAATAATGGAAAAAATTCAAATGTTGGCCTATTAACTGTCCCCAATATAAAAAAAAAAATCATTTTTTTTAATCCCATATTGTCACTATCTTGTTGTTTAAAGTGAAAGTCTTTTTGCAGCGATCTACCCAACAGAGATGATTTTCTATGGATCTGACCTCAACCAGGATTCCTCCTCTCCAGGTTCAGTTCTGAGCTCTCCACAAGCTAGGATTGCAATATATCTGCACTGCATTTGTATCAGATTTGAAAGATGCTTTAACATGCCTCCCAGCACCACGATTGTTTCAGCCCTGATACTGAGCACGAGTAGGATGAACACAGCTCTTAAATGCACTAGTGAGTATGTGCCACGAGTCTTTGATTTCTTTAAACTTATTTACATTTTACTCGCCCTTGAGCAATGAATTTACTATGTCAGCATTGTCTTTTCTACTTACACTTTGTCTGTCTTGTCCGCTCACCTTAGCTTGATGTTTATTTTTTTGTGCACGTGTTTAGTCTGCTGCACTAAATGCAGGGACTGCCTGGAGTGGAGGATTTTCCATATATTGTGTCTTTCTAAGAAGCACCCTTTGTAGTACTGCAAGTTCTGCAATATTTCCTGGCTTTAAACTAGCTTTGAATTTTCTCATTAGCTTCTTTAAAGTCAAATACCCATTCACACATGTGCTGGTCTCAGATGACTCTGGTCTAACTGCCTCAGATACTTTACAAAGTCTTTATACTCGACACAGTCAGCCCTACCTCTCTCAGTAGTTGTATTTCTTTCATCTTTGAAGCTTCAAGTGACCAGATTTGCCAATATCTGCTTCTGTCTAACCCTGATCAAAATCCACAGTTAAAAAAAGTGGTGAGAAAACATCCATAAGTCTCTTAGACCTCCTAACCCAAACCATGTTCTACAGAGATTGAAGGATTTAGGAACAACAGGGACAATCTTGCTGATATCAAAACCCTGATATCAGTCATCAGTCTTTGGACAACTCACACACAGTAAGGAGTTTTCAGGACATCTCTCTGTAGATGCTGCCTCTCCAGCAGAAAAATGTCTAGCCTGAAGTGAATGTTTGTAAACGGGTTTGCAAACTTAGAAAATACCTCTTTAGAAAGCACACATTGTAGTCTCAGGATGCAGAGCTGGATAAACTTAATTTAGTATGAGAAGTAATGGAAAGCTCTTACTATACAGTTTGGAAAGGTTAAGCAGCTCCTCACCATAGAGGTCAGGTGAGATCCAAAACGTGTTCAACAAGACTTGAAATTTGCCCTGTGACAGAAATCTCAGTGTTGGCTCTGAGTCCAACAGAGCAGCTGCAGTGACTTCCATGGGGTAGATGTTCTGAAGAAATGAAAACTCCTTATCCTGATGACACTTTTATGAGACCCTTACCCAGACATGGAAACAATCTGGGTTGTCGGAGGTGGTTAAAGTTGCCTGCTACTACTGCTGCCACAGCCCCGTGGAAATCCTCTCTGGACTGAGAGTTTGAACAAGGCAAACTGATGTTCCCAGTAAACTTCACTTGCTGGAAAGCTTCCATATGCTCTGGGGCTGTCCCATATGCCCTGGGCTGACTGCATGGTGGCTGATGATGGTGTTTGGTGAAGGCCTGCACTTGGCAGTGTGGATGGCAATGATCTGGGAGGTGAGAACAGTTTCCAGATGGATGAAGTGCTATCCTGAGGTGGTCTGGGGAGCCTGAGCCTAGTGCTGACACAAAGAACATGGTGCAAAAAAGTTTGTGCTTTTCTGTGAAGGTGCTGGGAGAGCTACAGGAGGAGCCGTAAAAATTACAGAACTTTTCTGAATTCCTTTTTCTTGGCTCATCTCCATGGCAAGGGGTCTTCTTTTGGAAGACCACAGCAAAGCTTTGGAGAGGATGTGGCAGTGCAATCTAATGTTAGGGCTGAGGTGGGTGTAAAACCTTCAGTTTAGAGGAGGTAAACCTGGTTGCATCTTGTGGACCAGGGGAGGAGGCAAATTGGCTGGAGAGAGCTGCTTCACAGATTTATGATTTTACATAGCGCCATAATGCGTAATGTACGAAAAGATAAATATTTTCCATTCAGCAACATCTTGCTGTATTTTCATCTAACTCTATAATTTTAATTATAAAGTGAACATAACCTGTATCAAATTATGATTTTGTTAACATATTGAATGAGGACAAGAAAAATAAATACCAGATTTTATACTGTACAGGCACATGAAGGTATAGTAAAAAAATCTGGTTTCCTTGACCACATTGTCATAATATGCATATATAACTGCTTATTGAATCCAGGCTGTGTAGACAACAGAAAGAACACTGGCTCCATACCATCACAATGCATGCCCACAACAAAGAGGAGGAAAGAACAGGCTCTTTCATTGTGTGTTTCTAACTATTACCAACATAAGGGCTAAAAACTACCTCTGTCTGAAGTGTATCTATACACCCATGCATAAGTTATTAACTGGGTTCTCTCAGCACAGTTGCTGAAAATATTAATATATTCAAATTATATTCTAGCTACTGCAAAAACAGTAGATCAGACAAATGTATTAAAATCTCTTCAGACAAAAGGAGTCATGTTATTTATAAAGTTCCTCCCCCCCTGCTCCTCACTGGAACACAAACCTTCATTGTATAGAGTACACGAGAATGCAAGATGATCCTTTAGATGTCAAAATGTGGCTTAAAGTTTGAATGTAATCATAAAACAGTGACTCCAGCACTCGCCATAAACAAATTGTCACTGGCATTATGTAACTTGGACTATTCACAAAGTATAAAAGATGGGAAGAATAAAAGGTGGCTGCCAAACACTATGGGCCAAATCCAAAGGTCGTGCCAAATTGCGCCAGTGGGCTGGGAATTGCAAACCCAGCGTGGAATTCGGATTTACACTCCTCGGTTCTTGGGCTGCCTAGAGTGAGATTAAGGCTATTTTTTATTCAGTTTGTCAGGAAGGCAGCAAGGCAGCAACCAGTGGCTTCTGCAGCCCCCCTGCTCGCTCTTAGTGGGAGATGGGAAAGCGGGATAAAAGTTTCCTAATTGCCACAGAACCCGTTTTTTTGTACAGAGTGGCTTTCTGGGCTGCAAGCAGGCACAGTCAGCCACCAGCAAGGCAGCCAGGAAAGGGAGGCATCACTCTCAAATCTGGTGGTCTTGAATTTTTCATGTTACTATTATGTAGGGTGCTGCCTCTTTGGGCCGAGACCCTGCCTTCCACCCGGACTCCTCTGGAAAACTGATTAATGAGGGAAGACCATTCACCAAGGCAGAAAGTCTTGTTTGTGAACAACAACCAATCATTAGTTTATACTTTCCTTCGGTCCAGGCTTTAGGTGTAAAGTATATCTGAAAGCAAATGCGCTGCACAGATTTAAATTGTAGCTAATGGTCGTGTTAATGCCCCGCCAAACTAGGTGGTTGCCCACTCCTGCTTTCCCCCCTACCCTTCCTTTAAAAAGTAAAATGACATTTTTTTCCCCAGCCTGAAATAATTGCTGAAGCAGAGATACTGGTTTAACTCATTATGAGTTATTAGTGGAAAAGTGGGTCTCAGAAGTATGTTACATCTGAAATATTTTTCGTCACTTGAACATGTGCCGTCCAGAACTGGCCCTGTTCTACCAGGCACTGGGAACAAACACTTCGCATTCACAGATGCTCCTAATTTGGTGTGGTTTGGAGTGTAATTTAGATCAAACGTATCCATGTAAATGAGTCAGGGTTTCTTAATTAGGTGCCTCTAAAGAAAAAACTTGGACCACATCAGTAGGTGTGGGTGTGGTGCCCACAGTACTGGAATCTTTCTATAGATGAAGCTGAGTTTTGTTCAGGCATACTGTAGGTTTTTCTTTCCATTTTTATTTTTTTTCTTTCTTTTTTTTTTTTTTTCTAAAGCACAATAATAAATCTGCAGATGGCATAGACATAAAGACGCTACTTCAGAGGAGCTGTCTAAAACACTGTCTCTTTGGCAAATGCCTTAAAGTAGGTCATTCTGCTGTGATTTAGGTTTATATTTCATTGCCAGCTTTTTGTTCCCATTACAAGTAGAGTGCATTCCAGTCCACAGATTTGCTCTTCTTCTTTTTTTTTTTTTTTTCTGATTGGTTTTTATTTACAAGAATTTGTAGATTTTCATAAGAAAATGGCCAATACCCTGTCAGAAGTAGTAATCATGCACTTGACCACAAAAAGAGATGTATGAAGGTGATAGCCTGCAAATATTGGAATGTAAATTACCATTCTCTGGAACGAAAAATTGTATTGATTCTCTTAACATGGTGATTGAAATGATTGTTGCATCTTTTGCAGTGTGTGAAAAAGGATTTGATCTAATGTCATTCCAGAACCCTCACAGAGCAGGGCCCTAGTTGTTCAGGTATTTGCTTTTGCTTTTTATATCTTTGTCACTGAAAATCATGTATTTTATATCTTATTAAAAAAAAAATCAAGGTCTGTTTTCCCATCAAATTGCTGGGGGATTTACATGCCAAACTCTCACTAGCCTTAATGAATTACCTGCATAAATTCCCTTTCAATCAATAGTAGAATAGATCCTATTGTGTTATATTAATTATTTTGCACAGAACACTGACATTTTGGCCTTAAAGCCTTTTTTGTTTTGTTTTGTTTTTTTAAAGTTCCAATGAATATCTGAGAAACTTCAAACAAATTATTTATTTCACAACCTTAATTCTGAGAAAAAACACGTATCTTTGGGCACAAAAATGAAAAGCATTGCAATTTACCCTTTGATGACCTTGTTGTGGACATTAGTGTGTTAGGCCCCAATCTCCCCAAATTAAAAAAAAGAAAAGAAGGGGGACAGAGCCATTGTAATGAATTGAGCATTCCTAATTTTGGCCAACAAAAAAGGATTTGAGCTGGAAAGAACACTAACCCCAAGCAATATTAAGAGGTTACAAAATCCCATAAATTAACTCCGCCGGTGATATTTTGCTAGAGCTGATGCGAGTGCAAACCAGAAGCAGGATTCTCACGTGGTCCTGATTAACTGAAGAGTCCTTAGCAGTAACCAGCCCTGCCTGGGATGTGCTGGCCAGATGCACACGTACACCCAGAGCACATGGATGAGCCTTCAAAGGCTTTGGGGGGCTCCACTGGGGGACTGGGGAGCAAGCAAAGAGTAGAAGTGAGAAGTGCTGGCTGTGTCGCGGTGAGAAAGTGCCTCACCCTCTCCATTCCTCACTTTCTTTATCTACACAACTAGGATAATAAAACTTACTGACCTGAAAAGGAAGTTAGGAGATTTAATTAATGTTTGAAAAGCTTTTTTGAGATGGTTTGATATTGAGTAATGTGGGATGAACAATAGGAGCTCTTGGAGACAGGGGCTCTATCTATCAGGGTTTGTGTACTGCACTCAGCACAATGGTGCCGTGCAGCCACAGAGTCAACTGTGTCATAAATATTTAAATTAAAACATTGTTAATTATTTTTATCATTCTGTTATTTGCTGATACACCAGTTCAGTACTTGGTAGCATTGAAAAGTACCGAGTGCAATTATTTGCCTGACTGTTATGAAAATCAGGGTTTATATTTTTAAATACAGTTGTGGAACTCGGAAATAGATGGAAGCAAGGGGTGAAAATGTGGCTTTAATTACTCATCATGCTTCTCATTAAAAGCACTAAGCAGCAAGGTATTCTTTGGGGAAGAACTAACTTTGTAAACTTTCTTATTCCTCAAAGAGCAGGATTTGGCATGACTGCAAAACCCTCAGTAGCAGGTCACCCCAACCCCAAAAGGTCCAAAATCAAAATGCTCAAAGATGCCCTGAGAGACTGGATTTTTTTTTCTTTTTTTTTTTTTTTTTTTTTGCCCTGAACCTAAAATCTACTATTACTCCTGTCCTGTGCACACTTGTGCCTGGTGCATATTTTCTTGTGTCTACTTACTTCCAAAGGGTGAGTTTAGTAGACTCATGTGTGCTTAACAGAGAGGAAAAGGGTTTAATTCTTCTCCTTCCCCCAAAATGAGCCCTGGGAAGCTGTGGTAAATGGAATGGGTGTTGGCATTGACCCAGCTCCTTTGTAAAACTCTTCCACAGTTGAAACTGAGAAAAGCGCGTGCGCAAAAGCACATCTCAATATATATTTGCCCTTCTCAAGTTAAAGATGGTTAAATCATCTCATAAAAATGCTAACATGCCAGTCAGGTATATCTGAGTTTTTTAGGTAACTGGTCTGCCCTCCTGCAGGAGGTTGTTTCTCCTCCTCACATTTCCAGTAGCTGCTCCCCCAAAGCTTGCAGGAGCATAGTTAAACTTTTCTCCCTGTTGCTGTCCTATGGCTGAAAACCAAAACCTGTTCATGAGTTGCCTGATTATAAAGAAAGGTCTTGATTCAGGAAATATTTTCAACAAATAGTCTTTCTTGTGTTTTCATTTAAGGGCTTCTGTACCTTTCTAAATTTGGGCATTTTTCCTGAGGGAAAACTTAAGTGCCCATTCCACTTTTTGGGTTGTAGGTCTTCCACAGGTTCACTAAGGTTTCCCAAAGAGATATTTTTTTTGTATAGTACTTCCATTTTGGGGATTGTTTTTAGTTTTCAGTACCTTTTACCTTTATTATTATTATTATTATTTTTCTTAATAGAAAACTTGCACAGTTCTCAGTGTAATCTGTTCTTTTGCTGTGTGAGAAAAGGGCTCTCCTGAGCCTACATTTATTACATGAGCCTGCCTGAAAACTGCTGATATGACACGTAGTTTAGCAAGTGAAAATCCCATATGTTTGTTACATCTTTCCTCCACCAACTTTGGAGGGAAAAAAAAAAGTTTTCAGGCATGCCATACAGCATTATTATATGCTGTACTTTAACTTCATTTTCTTGTTTTCCCTCAGAATTCTGGGTACTGCTGCTGGATTTGTCATCACATTGTCATTTTGTCCTGGTGTGCAGGCTACTGTGGGCTTCTGGCTTTGCATGGCTCTGCTTTATTTTCCTTTAAATTTATTTTTTCATTTTTTCATTTTCTTTTGCTCCTTACTTTTTAATAAGTAGAAACAAGTCTGCTTAGTTGTATATAGTTTGGAAAAACCTTGGCTTTTCAGAATGTTGCTGCCAACGGTTGTCAGGTTTGAGGTGGGGGCATTATTCCTCTCCACTGTTTGTAAAGATTGGATTTTTTTTTCCTGTTCACAGACCTATGAACAGGGGGGGAATTTGTTTTTTTTTTTGTCAAAACAGCTGAAGATTAATACCTGTGACTTTTGTTAGATCATATATTAATATCAGTGGGTTTTTCTTAGATATATAGTTCTACCCTTGATGAGGAGCATCTTTCCAGTGAAAATCAATGCAAACAATTAATAGTAAGAATGAAGAATTTGGGCAGAGGGGGAAGACAATCAGGAAGAAAATCATCATTCTCCCTCTGAAAGGGCAGAAAGCCTGGATGGCATCTGAAAATTACTTGCCCTTCTATGGAGAGTGTGGGAAAAATGGAGCAAAATAAATGGAGTTTCTTGGATTCAAAGGTGAATTAAAACAAATCAGCTCCTGCCTGGACAAGCCAGCCAGATAGGGCACATTAACAGATCCACGTGATAAACCAAGAGGCAACTGCAGAGCTCCCCAGACAACTTGCCTGAAGTGGCTGCCAAGGAGGCAGATGCTGCTGCTGGAAGAATATCTTCCACAGTTGGGCATCTGGGTTCTGCGCTTCCACGTAAGGCGCAGGGATGGGAGCTGGCCCCTGCCTTCCCCTTTAATTATTTCAACATCCCTTTTATAGTTTTGTAAATAACACGCATTATCCTGCCTTTGTGCAAGGAAATGAGGAGCGAGGAGAGGGGTTTTTGTCCCTAACACCTCCCCTTGCAGGGGTGTCCACACGGATGGGTACAGCCAGACCGGAGCTTGGCTGCCCTGCGCTCCAGCCCGGTCAGATGTGACACAGCTCGGGTCTGGGAGTCGCAGAGCTGCCTCGTGGTGGCACGGAGCTCAACCTAATAAGCAGAGCAGGCTGAGATTCATTAATTTAACATTAATAAGCACAGCTCATGAGCTCAGGCACAGTGCTGTGTAACGCAGGCACACAGCTCCTGCAGGAGAGCGGCGTCCGCCCTCGCCAGCTCGGAGCGCAGCGCTGAGGACACAGCCAGGGTGTTCCTCCTCCCTGCTGCATTTTGCATGAGGGAGAAATGAGAAGGTTTGTGGTCACTGGAGAAGCTTCTGTGCAAATAAAAAAAAAAAAAAATCCCATCCAGGTTTTTAAATTGTGTTGCTGGTTTATGCTGAGACTTTAAGTCATTTAATCTTCTTGTGCCTCTGTTTCCCAATGGGTGTGTAACAGCCACCTCAAGGTGTTGTGGTGAAAGCAGGTCATAAAATGCATAGAGTGAGATTCTCCTTCTGCCTAACTTGTATTACAATTCTGTGAGTAAATTATTTGGTACATATATAATGGTTTCTCAGATAGGGATGCGTTGTGCTCAGTTCATGTTTTTGCAGAGAGACAAGGCAAGGTTTCTGCATCATTTGATGTCTTGTGTGCACCCAAAAACTGGGACCAGAAAGGTGCATCAGTTTTAGCTGGTACCTGTGATTGGCTCACTTTGTTTGGGAGTAAAAGTCAGATGTGAGTGAGGAAGAGGAAAGAGGAGATCTGTGGATCTGGTGTATGGGGCAGAAATATATGGGCTGTACAGAGCAAGCAAATATTCTCTAAACGTGTTAGAGTAGAACAGGCTGTTTTCTGTACCCCTTTATTCAGGAAAATCTCTACTCAGGTTGGGTTTTTGTTGTTTCTTTCCTGTGAAATGTCTATTTGTTGGGTTTGCTCATCTTTGGGAAGAAGTATGAATAGACTAATAGTAGTTGTGCTCAATTATTTCTAGCATGAGTCATAATGGAATTCCTTATGGAATTAGACTGACAGAGCTATGTGATATGTCTGTTCAGCCCCATATTTTGTCTATTTTGCTTTTAAGTAGAAGAGATTTCATGGAAAGATGAACAGGAATGTCAGCAGGTTGTGGTTTTTCCTATCAAATGCAAAAAAAACTTGAAAGAACAGGTACTGCAGACACAACTTTGCTTTTAATCTACCTCCTGTGGGCTGCATACACTGCACTGTGACTTCTTGCAGCTTCAGAGAGCTTGGTTGAAGAGAGATATATGGCACAGGAGTTAATCCCTGCTGCCAGGCCTTTCTCACAGACTCTCTCATCACCTGCTTTGTCTGGGTTTCTAAGGAGGACCCTTCTGAAGTGCATTTCTCACTGTTATTTCTGCTGGATCTCGACCTGCTCCTGCAGACTGGATTGCTGCAGAATGGCTTAGGATAAGGCAAAGGTTGGATTCTCGTGCTGAGTGTCAGTGAGACAGATGCTCTCACATGCTGAACAGAAGTCACAGGCTTGGACAGCCCCATGGTCCAGGTCTGTATAGCCCTGTTCTGTCTGTCTGACAGGAAAGAAAGGAGTAGGAGAAAGGTAGGAGAAAGAAAGAGGGGGAATGCCATGGAACCAGCACAGCTGCAATCCCTCATCTTCTCCCCATCAGAAACCCCTCAAGACCAGTTCAACTCTGGGCAAGAACACCCATCTCAACCAGCAAATACAGAAACTGCAGTAATATGCCTCAAATAAAGCCAGTTTAGTTATTTTTCTAACTAATCAGAAACTTTTCAAACTTCTGTAATTTGCCCTGAAAAAGGCCTGTGATCAAAGGGGGTGGTGCATGTCTGTGCTCGGGGACATTGACACTTCTCTTCTGAAGAGTGTCCCCCAAATTAATATAACTCTACATTTTGTAACCTCTGCAAACTAGTCATGTTTCCTAGTCTTATTCAAACAAACATGCATTGTCTCTATTTGCATAATATAAGCATCATATCATTACTGAAAATATAAGTACACTACTTCATTCTCATTTATGGAGCCATGAGATCATTCAGACTGACCCCCTGTCTTTAGCATCAGCAAGTTCAAGAGAACACATAGGTTTTAGTTTTTGGGGGGATATTTTTGTGTTTTCCATATCTATTTTACTGTTGCTTCCATATCAATGGAGCAAAGCTTATGGGATAGCCCTATCTTTTCCTGAGGATGTGTTTGAGGCAGAGAAGAAGATTGACCTTCTTCAGAGAGATTTGGACAATTGCTTCCCTAATGCTTAAACCCCCAAATGGCTCCAGTGTCACGTCTTCCTGCCTTCCATCACTCTGTGCCACTGTGTTGCCTCGGTGTACCTCTGCTTTATGAACTATTGGTGTTTTATTTCCTCTATTTTAGCAGTTTTATTTTTCCTTTTGTTTTCTTTTCTCCGAAAAAAAACACCAATGTGGGTCCAGCTTCACCAGTTATTCTACACATCCACAGCAGGAAACAATTGCTGTCCCAAATAGATTATGCTCTAAAAAGCCAAGGCAGACAAAGGAAGTATTATCATCATTTTGTAAACAAGGAACCAAGGCACAGGGAGATTAAATGATTTACCCAAGGTCACCCAGAACATCCGGTCAAAGCCAAGAACTGAACCCACGTCTCCCGAGTCTCAATCAAGTGATTTAACTATGAGATCAAAGACTTATTGTGTATACCTGATATCTCTCCCCTAAGACACGGCAACAAAACTTTTTCAGGTTAAGATCAATGCCACACAGAGTGCAGTAAATTTCGTATATGGCATATCTGTGCTGACAGCGTGTACCCACTCCTTGCACTCATGTTCTTCCCAGGAAATAATTTCCCTTATTATTCTTCCATTGCCAGCAATAAATTATCATCCTTCTCTAGATAACCTGCTGAAGGAGAGAATGTGTGCACACAGTGCATCAAATGAACACACAGGAAACTGTTTTTCTGCAAGGCCAAACTCAGTCATTTTATGGACTGCTTAAAATCCTTCCATGCTTAAAGGAAATGGGGACATTCCCACAACTATATGAACTTCATTTTGCCATTTCAGCTGGAAGCTGCAAAACAAGATAAAGGATCTACATCTCTTACATGCACATGCCAAGAAATGATCGCTATAAAGGCATCATTCATTATAAGCTCAGAGTGGTCTTTGATTTGGAGCCTTTATCACTCCCTCACTGGGGTCAGTACATCGTTCCTGGGATGAAATACTCCTCTGTGCCTTGATGGGGCCCAGAACCTCATGTCCCTTCAGTTTTAGGGGTAGTTTGGCTGAAAAAATGACTGTAGAAAACAGCACTGGCAGTGCCAACAGCAAGGAGGAACAGGATCACAGGACCCTGCCCTTCCCACATCCCTACCCTGAGGCCTCCCTGGCCATCCTGCAGGTCAAACAGCTCTGGTGGGTGTCTGAGTGAGCCATGTCAGCTACGGACACCTTTCCTGTTAGTGCCATGAAGTACAAGAAGAAAACCTGAGGTGAATGTAACACCCTATGTTGATTTTTTGGGTTGATGTCTCTTGTAAATGCAGCACAATGAGTGTGGAAACCCCAGGGGAATGATGAGGGGCAACCTCCTAGAGTTGTTTTTCTGCCTCTACAACATCAGGAGAGCAAAGGTGCACTTCCAAATATTTCCTCAGTATTTCTTAGGTGTTCTGTGTTGTCCCAAGCTCCTTGTGAGGGACAAGAGCACTTGCTATGTTTTCTTGAGTGAGGTTGTGTCTGACCTCAACACAGCCCATGGACAGTACAGGTGATTGAACAGCAGGGACCTCAGTGTTGAAAACATGACCATCCAAAAGGCCATTCCTGGAGAAATTCCATCAAACTGGGTGAATGCAATCTGGAACATGTTGCATTTGCCCAGTTCAATGCACCTGTAACATGGTAATCCCAATGGTTTGAGCTGCATTGAAGGAAACAGAATTGTCCTACTTTCTACTCGAGTTAAAATTTGGGATTTTGCTTAGACATCTTGATTTCTTGTGCAGGAATAGGATAGACATAGATACCATAAATAAATGCTTAGTTTTGCCAAAGAATGTAATTATCTTTGGTATTTTGGATGACTCTTCCAATAGGATTAGGACAACACATACCGATTCCTTTTTTTTGAAATTACTGATTTGTCAGTACCACGGTTCTACTTACTTCTGTAGATGCCCAAAAAGGATTTTCATCGTGTCATAGTTGGGTCTAGGGAGCTTCTTTACCAGGCTTCTTATGCATTTGATGCGAGTGGCATTGTCTTGGATTTCTAAAGGAAAAAAAAAGAAAATAACCATTCGAGTGCCACATTTGGACATGGCTTTGCACAGTGCTGTAGCTGGTACCTTACAAGAAAAGTCATCATGAATACATGGTTAAAACCAGAATATTTCATACCTTCTTTCACCTTAACAGAGAACAAAAGTAGTTTACAAAGATTAAAAATTATCTGTTAATCTTAAGAAAGCATTTTCTGGTTTACGGAAAAAAATTTTTTTACTTTCAGGTTTTTTTATTAGACTGATAGACCATCTTCCTTAGATAATGTACCTCCGAGAAGTAAGAGACCCACATCTTAAATGGAATTATCCTCTGGAATTATATTTGCCCAGTGATGCAGCTTTTGTGATAGGTGCACTTTCTATGTAATTCTTGTTGTCTTTTTTTATTCATCATAATTAAATCCAGTATATTTATGAATCTGTCTTTAACATCCCATCATATTTGGAAACACAAAATTTAATATTGTTTTTAGTAGTCCAACCTTGTAAAAAATTATTTCAAAAATCTATTCCACTGTAGCTATTTTCTCATACCTATAATACCCCACAACTGGAATTTATGCAAGAAAAAAAAAGTGTTTCAAACTTAAAATTAGCAATAAAGAATGCAGCACTAAGGACTTTAATCTCTTCTTTGGGGTGATAAGAACAGTTCTGCCATTTCTGCTAAGGTATGCCTTCCTGTTTTACCATAATTCATAGTTTTGTGGGAAAGGTTTGGCTGATATTTTCATCGATTTGTCTAAGATGTTGCAACTAAAGCAAAGTCATGTACAACTGTTCTTCTTTCATTTAGGAACAGATTAGATAAGGTACCAGTAGGTCTGACGTAGGGAAAACATCTTGCATGTTACATGCCCTAGATAACCTGAGAACACTTTTCTGATCTTATCATCTATGATTTAATTATCACCTATCATTCTTCGTATATGTTCCTCTTTAATATTCATATTACCCTAGCACTCAGAGATCTCAATCAGGATTAAATCCCAGTTGCAGTAGGTGCTGTATAAGCATACGTGGTGATTAGTGACTTGATTTAAAGGTTTCACCAAAAAAAAGTTTCATGTTAAAATTTTCCTGCAATCAAGCTTAATTTAAAAATTAAAATTACTAGGATAATATTCTTTCCTCAGCATGTGTTGCTAGTTCCTGCTGAGATTAATACTTCATACCCACAGATATAGATATTTATACTGAAATTGTTTTTAATTTTAACAATCATGTAGACATGGAAGACAAAGACCTAAAAGTGGGCAGTGCATAGGTATTAGTTTCCAGTAAAAAAACCCAAATTTTCTTATGGACTTATTCTATAGGAAGTCAAGCAATTGACAATAGTGATAATGAAGTTAAACACAAATGAAGAGCACACTTTCTGTGTATTTCTCTCTTGTTTTGGTTTGACCTGCAAAAAGCCTTAACTTCTGAAAGCAAAACCTCCCTCAGCCTTGCAGTGCAGTCATCCCTGGATGTTTTCTGCCACAAGCCATTACTACTGTTCAGTTTTGTTCTGTGGGTGAACTGCCCAGTGGAAATAGGTCTGAAGCTACAAATGAAAATGATATGAAATTTGCAGAAGTTAATTTGTTATAGGAAGGGGGTTAAAATTCTCTGGGCTTTTTATTTGTGGTACTTGGTGTGCTTAAAAAAAATTACAGAATCATTTGGTTTTGAAAAATCCTCCATGATCCAAGTCCAACCTTTACCACAGCACTGCCAAGTCCACCACCAAACCATGTCCTTGAGTCATACATCCACATGGCTTTTAAATCCCTCCAGGGATGGGGACTCACCCACTGCTCTGTTCCAATGCTTATAAATCCTTTTAATGAAGAAATTTTTCCTAATTCCCAGCCTAAACCTCTCCTGGCACTATCTGAGGCCATTTCCTTTCAATCTGTGACTTGTTACCTGGGATAAGAGACCAACCTCTACCTTGCTTCAACCTCCTGTCAGCTTGTTGCAGAGGGGGACTAAGGCCCCTCCTGAATCTCCTTTTCCCCAGGCTAAACACATCCAGCTCCCTCAGCTGCTCCTCATCAGACGTGAGCCCAAGCCCCTTCCCCAGTCCCATTGCCCTTCTCTGGACATGCTGTGCCATCACAAGACATGCTATAGTCTCACTAGATTAGTTATATTTATATTACCTATATATATATATATAATTTATATGATTTATAATTACATATTTTATATTATTTATATTTATATTTATATTTATATTTATATTTATATTTATATTTATATTTATAGTTACAGTTATAGTTTTAGTTATAGTTATAATTATTTATATTTATATTTGGGCTGCCTTGCCTCTCCTGCAACTCCACAGATAAAGTTTCTCAAGTAGTTTAATTTTTAATTCTGGTTTGGTTGTTTTTGTTTTGTTTTGTTTTATTTTTTTCCTGAGAATTCTCTGGTCTTGAGTGGAACTGAGGCACTGAGGCAGGGATAAGCACAGTGGAAGGAAGGGCTCACTCTTTGTCTGTTGCAGAACATTTACAGGGAAGTGTTGTACAGTGAAACTTTATCGTGTTCTCTTGACGGAAGTGTTTCTGCTCTGTGTTGATTAACACAGATAGGGAACCACATCCCTGCACCCTCTGCTGCTCACAGAGGCTGCAATTCTTTGTGAGGTGTATTTGTAAAAGTGCTAAAATAGCCCTCCCCCAATATTAATTTATAAAAAAATTATTTATTGAGAGAATGGCAAGGATAAAAAGCCCTTTGCTTTAGGGCTTACTGTACCAAAGTCATCAGTATTGGAACATAGGGGATATTTAGGTAGGCAATAAAGCACAAAAGCCATAGAAATTTTGCATAAAATTATGTTGTGCATCAGCCTTTTTGTTAATTGTTAGTCTATTGTAAAAGAAGAAAAACCAGGCAACATGTGGTAACTTTAGTCAGCATTTCTGAACTGGGAATGATAAACACCTCTGCCTGGCTCTGGCATTTATCAGTACTGAGATATTATTACCACATAGAGTCACAGCATGGTTACTGTTATCATCAAAAAAAAAGAGCCAGCTAATCTTAATGGTTTGTAAAGCCGTTACCTGCACTGGTCTGACATTTATCATGATCATTTTACCACATGAGTCCTACATTGCAAAGGTATTTTATCTGGAAGGGACATCACTATGAATTATTATTTGCAGCTAGGTAGAAAATTGTATGTTGTAGATACCTTTTCTCATTATAAATCACAGTCACATTTCACCATTTCCCACACAAAGCTGCTGAGCCCAGGCTTTTTGCCATAACACTTAGTCTTGCTCCCTTTTATAGTTCCATGAAAATATTGGGTATTCTTTCATTAAAATGGTTGATATTGGTGGGTTTTTTTAAATGCTCTATACACGCTTGATTTTTCTCTAGTATAAAAGAATTTGTTTTTCCACTTGAGAAGCTGAACAGGATAAACTGTTCATTTTTTTTATTAAAGCTTACTCTCACTTCAGTTTTTGTGGCTGGGCTTGTCTTTACTCTTGACCTTGTTGATGGAATATTTAACAGATCAGATGCAAGATCTTATGTTTCATTTGCAATACCTATGTATTTGCTTTATTTCTGTAATGCCTTCCATTCTACATTCCTAGCAATTTTTCCCTTTCAGATCCCTGAGTAGAAAGATTTTTAAATTTTTTTTTTAATGTTTTTCTCTTTACCTTGAACAAATGTAGGGAGGAAATCCTTAAACATGGGTTTTTAAAAATAGGTGGGGAAAAAGTTATCCCCTTTCCCTGTGCTGTATCATGGAGCCCAGCAGTGCAGGGTGAAAAGGAAGGAAAACACTCTGAACAGCTGTTAAATTCTCCAGCTAAGTCTAGAAAAAGAAGCAGAGCAATTGTGATAAAAAGAAACAATATTGGTTTTAATTACATTCTTTTTATTGTAAGAATTGGTGAAAATTTGAGGGGAAAAAAATCTTTTTGGAAAGTTAGACTCTCTTTTCCCCATGAAAATTTTGGAAGGGAAAGTCATCATAATCACATATATCAAATAAAGAATGAGAGGAAGGCTAATCCTCTTTGCATTTTATGGGGAAATTTTGGGAGACGTAGGGGATAATTTCAGCAGATCAGGATACTCTGAAGTGAATCACAGATGGTTTCACCGTGTAAAAGAATCATAGAAAATATATTTAGAATTTGGGTTACTCTCTTTAAAAATAGGGCTGGCTCCCTTTAACAGAGCAAAACCGTGGGGATGCTCTCTTGTTTATATCTAAATGAAGAATGCATTGAAAAAAACCCCTCTTACTATTATATAAGCCCTTTTGTAAATGAGCTTTGGATAAACATTTGGGCACAGAAGAAAACATGACGTGTCTCTAACATTAACAGTGGCTGGGTAAAAATGAATGAAGAAAGTAACCTTTAGCACTTGTGCCCATAAAGAATACTTAAGAGAATCCCACCGAATGTTTCTTTTAATCATTAATTTTAAATGGACATAGATGTTTACAACAAGCCACTTTGTTTCAGAACAGGAAGTCCAGGGTTTATCTCCAATAACTCACGTTGGCTAGGAAGGGATGGATGTCTCTAACCTGACGTGCATTCATTATTTTGTAAGGTACTGGGGTCTGACCCGTGACCCTCCTCAGACCTGCTGCATTATTCATGTCTGATTTACTTTGTATAGTTTTACTATAGCACCCATTTCCCTTTTTCCAGGCATTTCAGTGGCTTGTGCATGTTTAATGTTAAATGGCATTTATGCTTCACATTAATGCCTAATTTTATCACAAGCCATGCTTTCTTTTTATGCTTTCGAGCCTCACGGCTGAACTGCTGAAAAAAACCCAGTGATTTATGATCCTGCATAAAATATCAAACTATTGATCTGCCACCTTTTGTTGTTGTTGGCTTTTTAGGCATGGTTTTCCCTGATTTTCTTACAGGCTCTTCTCACCTTGTTCTGTTATTTTGGATAAGATTTCTGCTGTGGTTAAAACGTCACACACTGTTGCTACAGCAAAATCTGCCTGCCAAGAGTTTTTCCAACAATTCTCAACTGATTCAGCTGCCGAGAGAAAGACGGGTCTTGTCTGGGGCTTTTTTTTTGGTTTTTATTTTTTTGGGGGGTTGTTTATTTCATTCTTTTAATATATTTTTTAATCGGAATGGGGTGGTTTAGGTGGATTTTCGAGTGCTAATGAAATTGTGAGACTTATGGCGCTGGCTACAGCCAGCCGGAGTGTGGGCAGACGCTCTGTGAGCTTCCCCACTGTGCTGCTGTGCAAGCATCCCTGCTGTTATGTTTGCTATAGTTTTAATGTCTGTGAAAAATTCCTGATGCAACTAAATTATGTTCTGCCCTCTTGTTTGTATAAATAAACACCCGACTTAGCCAATTCATCTCGCTCTTGCCCATTTTAGAAGCTTGCTCTGTCACACAATGCTTAACCCCGGTCCTTGATGGCTTTGGTGTTATCAGGGAATGAAAACTTGCTTAAAAGAGAGCACACTGTTGGCTTAATTTTTTTTTTTTCCAAACACATCAACTGCCCAAAACTCTGCTTTTGTTTGGTAAGTCTTCATATTCTGGAAGTCATGCTGGCTAAGATACACAGGTGTTAATGTATTAATAGATAAATCACTTATTCATACAAGTTTTAATGTCAGGATATTTTAATGTTACAGCATGCAACATAAAAGTCCCAATTTTAATCACTCACAGTACACTATGGCAATCCTCTATTGCAGAGATATTGTAAAATATTTTCTTGGTTTTTAAAAAAAAAATCTATAAGAAATGTTGAAACTAACTAATATTAGCTATAAAGAAAATAAGCAATTTGTGATCCGAATTGATCTACTTTTTATTCATGCCTCAGAATTAGTTGCTGAAAAAGAAAATGAGAATTGTTGAAACTGCTCTATCTGGGCAATTGATAAATTCATCCTGTGTAATATAAAGTGGAATTTGCAATGAATATTCATACAACTTTTGTGATCCACTAGCAAGACCCAAGACAATGAGTTTGCAACTCAATCCCATTTAACAAAAATATATGTGGAATTAATGGGAAGAAACAGCACTTAGAAAAGTTAAACTTTAATGTATCGAACTCCAGGTGCCAGAGTTTGAGGGAAATAACCAATAATAGTCATTTTTTACATATTTGATGGGACTGATTATACAATGTGCAACTCTAAATGGCTTATAGCACATTGTAGCATGGTTCCATCCCATTGGCTACAGTAGGGTGCAGGCAGATGGATGACAGTGACAAGGAGAGAAGTGCTTTTGCTTAGCCGTGCGTTAAGATGCCATCCAGAAGCTCTGTGCACTGCAGACACTTCATTAGGATGCCAGGATAATGGTAAACTACCACTCAGAGTGACACCCCATTTCCTGCTTACTGAGCTCTCCAACCTCGGCAGATGTCAACAATCTCACAGTGCTACAGAGCAGACCTAACTTTCCAGGCACTTTGACTCCAATTTTTTTCCCTTAACAGTGCCATACATTACATGCAATATGTAACAGCAAGTACCAAACAGAAAACAAAATTTGCAGCCCTAATTATAACAAAGCAGCATCTGACTTAGGTCCTGCATGCCCAGCATACATACAACCAGTAAGGCAGCAGCGGAGAGGAATGAACCTTGTCAGTCGATTTTGGGGGTTAATTAGACTTAGGACTTTGCTAAAGGATAGTCTGATCCAGGCTGAAATGATTGTGTTTCACCTCTGAGTTCTACCGTGCAAAGGGAAAACGTGCCGAGCTCTTTTCCTGGTTT